>NC_141009.1:678876-868658 GCF_052327205.1 Somniosus microcephalus | reverse complement strand
GTTGACGCCGTTTGTTGGGGGGGGTTTGACGGTTTGCTTGGGTTGGGGGTTTGACGGGTTGTTGGGGGGGTTTTGACCGGTTTGTTGGGGGGGTTTGACGGGTTGTTGGGGGGGTTTGACGGGTTGTTGTGGGGGGTTTGACGGTTTGTTGGGGGGTTTGACGGGTTGTTGGGGGGGTTTGACGGTTTGTTGGGGGGTTTGACGGGTTGTTGGGGGTTTGACGGGTTGTTGGGGGTGTTTGACGGTTTGTTGGGGGGTTTGACGGTTTGTTGGGGGGTTTGACGGGTTGTTGGGGGTTTAACGGGTTGTTGGGGGGGTTTGACGGGTTGTTGGGGGTTTGACGGTTTGTTGGGGGGGTTTGACGGTTTGTTGGGGGTTTGACGGGTTGTTGGGGGGGTTGACGCCGTTTGTTGGGGGGGTTTGACGGTTTGTTGGGGGGGTTTGACGGTTTGTTGGGGGGGTTTGACGGGTTGTTGGGGGGGTTTGACGGTTTGTTGGGGGGGTTTGACGGGTTGTTGGGGGGTTTGACGGGTTGTTGGGGGTTTGACGGGTTGTTGGGGGGGGTTTGACGAGTTGGGGGGTTTGACGGGTTGTTGGGGGGGGTTTGACGGGTTGTTGGGGGGGTTGACGCCGTTTGTTGGGGGGTTTGACGGTTTGTTGGGGGGTTTGACGGTTTGTTGGGGGGGTTTGACGGTTTGTTGGGGGGTTTGACGGGTTGTTGGGGGGTTTGACGGTTTTGGGGGGGTTTGACGGGTTGTTGGGGGGGTTTGACGGTTTTGGGGGGGTTTGACGGGTTGTTGGGGGGGTTGACGGTTTGTTGGGGGGTTTGACGGGTTGTTGGGGGGTTTGACGGGTTGTTGGGGGGGTTTGACGGGTTGTTGGGGGGTTTGACGGTTTTGGGGGGTTTGATGCGAGTTCCTGGTGAGGTGATGAAGGATCCTGCAGTGAGCAACAACAACTTGAATTGATTAGCGACTTTAACGCAGTGAAATGTTCCCGGGCGTTTCACTGGTTGTCACAGTATCTACAGGAATATGAAGTTATTGTGGGATGTGATGTTGTGTGGTGTAAACATTAATGTGTCCGATACTCATTAGCTCATGGTTAGTTAGTTTAGTTTATTCACTGTGACTGGTTGCCGTGGAGTTTCTGGTATTTCCTAATAGTTGCTGTTTGGTCATGTCGTGAATCGCCTCACCGTCCCTGGGCTGTTTGACTTGTGAGGGCAGCACTGAGTCCGTGAAGTGCCGCAAAGTTGGGGACTCCCATGAAATGCATCATCGTCTCCTGAAATCAGTTATTGGTGTTGTCCTGACTTCAGATTCTGTGCAATCTGTACACGATAACCAGGCTAATGTGCCAAAAATCACCCCAAGACTGGCGGCTAAACCCAGTCTTTGTTTCTAACTTGTCGATTCAACTTTTCCTCGTGTCTCCTTCAGGCGGCGAATGTATCATTTATTTAACCAGGATTCAAATTGGGGTTAGGGGTCAAGGTTTTGATAAGTTACGTCACAGGGTTAAAAACGGTTAATGAAGTATAGTGCCGATGGATGAGAAGTCTTGGATAAAAATGTGTCTGACACAGATACGGAATGAATGGAATAGAATCAGCACAGAGATTTAGAACTGGGAGCAACAGGTCAGAGGTGAACTGGGAGCAACAGGTCAGAGGTGAACTGGGAGCAACAGGTCAGAGGTGAACTGGGAGCAACAGGTCAGAGGTGAAGTCTGAACGTGTGAGATAGTTAAAAAAAGCTACCCTGCCATTGGCGGCCGTGCCTTCAGCTGCCTGGGCCCTAAGCTCTGGAATTCCCTCCCTAAACAGGAGGAGGCCATTTAGCCCCTGAAGCCTATAACACAGGAACAGGAGGCCATTCAGCCCCTTGAGCCTGTTGCACAGAAACAGGAGGAGGCCATTCAGCCCATCATGGCTGATCTGTACCTCAATTCCATTGACCCACCTTTGCTCCATAGTCCTTGATACCCTGACCCAACAAAAACCAATCGATCTCAGTCTTGAAATTCCCAATTGAGCCCAGCATCCACAGCCTTTTGGGGGAGCGAGCCCCAGGTGTAAAGGCGATGGGTGGTGAGGAAAGGTTAGAGAAGCTCCGTTTGCTGAAGTGTTACAGAAGATATTTAAGAAACAGTTCATTGTGGTGGTTATAAAATATTCAATGTTTTGATTGGGTTCGGGTTACCTCGTTTCAAAGGAAGCCATGGCCGTGGAAAGGGTGTAGAAGTCCGTCACTAAAATGATTCCAGGGGTGAAGGACCAGAGAATCTGGGGCTCTTCTCGCTAGAATAAAGAAGGTGAAGAGAGATTTGATAGAGGTGAAGGTAACTTGGGAACAGCTATTTCAACTGATCAGCGCATCAGTAACGAGAGGGCATACATTTAAAGAACAAAGGGAGAGATTAGGAGAGTTTTTTGTGGGGAGCTGGAATGTCCGACCAGAAACTGCGGGGGAAGCAGAATCCAGATCAGCTTTTAGTAGATAAATATTTGAGAAAGAAACATTTAAAAGGTTGTAGGGAAAGGGCAGGGAGTAAGTGGATCGCTTTTCCAGAGAGAGGGTACAGGGTGTGATGGGCCGAATGGCCTCTTCCTGTGCTGTAACACTCCGGCAGTGCGGGTTACGGTGAGGAGTGCTGTGCTCGGTGACAAGGTGACGATATTCTCTGTCCAGAAAGGGGGTGGGGGTTGTGGGGGGACAGACAGGAATGTGCCAGGGGTTGGAGTCCCGACCGGGTGAGAATAGATTGTTGGGACAAGACAGGAGGCGGCAGTGAGTGAAAGTGGCAGCGAGTTGCTGAGTACCTGAGGGCACGGGTGCAGAGGGGCATTGGCCGGGGCGGAGAGTGCTGTTAGTGATGGGCGAAAAACAATCTCCAGATAGAAAAACAGCAGAGTGTTGTTGCCGGGTGGATTCAGGCTGCAGCCCGCAGGGGTGGGGAACAAGGGGGAAATGGTACCGGTGCCAGAGATACCCCGCACTGGGGCAAACAGAGCCGGTGCCCAGAGATACCCCGCACTGGGGCAAACAGAGCCGGTGCCCAGAGATACCCCGCACTGGGGCAAACAGAGCCGGTGCCCAGAGATATCCCGCACTGGGGCAAACAGAGCCGGTGCCCAGAGATACCCCGCACTGGGGCAAACAGAGCCGGTGCCCAGAGATACCCCGCACTGGGGCAAACACAGTTGGTGCCCAGAGATACCCCGGACTGGGGCAAACAGAGCCGGTGCCAGAGATACCCCGCACTGGGGCAAACACAGCTGGTGCCCAGAGATACCCTGCACTGGGGCAAACAGAGCCGGTGCCCAGAGATATCCCGCACTGGGGCAAACAGAGCCGGTGCCCAGAGATACCCCGCACTGGGGCAAACACAGCCGATGCCCAGAGATACCCCGCACTGGGGCAAACACAGCCGGTGCCCAGAGATACCCCGCACTGGGCAAACACAGCCGGTGCCCAGAGATATCCCGCACTGGGGCAAACACAGCCGGTGCCCAGAGATATCCCGCACTGGGGCAAACAGAGCCGGTGCCCAGAGATACCCCGCACTGGGGCAAACAGAGCCGGTGCCCAGAGATACCCCGCACTGGGGCAAACAGCCGGTGCCCAGAGATACCCCGCACTGGGGCAAACACAGCCGGTGCCCAGAGATACCCCGAACTGGGGCAAACACAGCCGGTGCCCAGAGATACCCCGCACTGGGGCAAACACAGCCGGTGCCCAGAGATACCCCGCACTGGGGCAAACAGAGCCGGTGCCCAGAGATACCCCGCACTGGGGCAAACACAGCCGGTGCCCAGAGATACCCCGCACTGGGGCAAACACAGCCGGTGCCCAGAGATACCCCGAACTGGGGCAAACACAGCCGGTGCCCAGAGATACCCCGCACTGGGGCAAACACAGCCGGTGCCCAGAGATACCCCGCACTGGGGCAAACACAGCCGGTGCCCAGAGATACCCCGCACTGGGGCAAACACAGCCGGTGCCCAGAGATACCCCGCACTGGGGCAAACAGAGCCGGTGCCCAGAGATACCCCGCACTGGTCCCAGCCACTGTAACCAGAATGTTGACAGCCTCGGTGTCCTATCTGACTCTGAGCTGAGCTTTCGACCCCATCATCAAGGCCACTGTTTCCACCTCGGTAACCGCCCGTCTGCGCCCCGCCTCAGCTCATCAGCTGCTGAAACCCTCACCCGGGCCTTTGTTCCCTTCAGACTCGACTATTCCATCGCTCTCCGGGCTGCCCTGCCACCCTTTTGTGCTCAGTTTGTACTTTTCCAGCAGGTGTTGCTGGGCAGTGACCAGGAGCGGGAATCCTGGCTGATCTTTATTTCCCACTCCCTAATTCCGGGGCTGAGGCCCGTTGCAGCCTCTCTGAGACCTATCTGGGTCGGTCTGGTTCCGCTGCTCTGGATGAGTTTGTGACTCTTCCTTCGCCTTTCTGCGAGTGCTTTGGGTTATTTTGGTACTTGGTATTTCACATCTTTTCATTACGTAATCTGTCACTGAATCGCGAGTGAGGCAATGTGAGCCAGTCTGTGCAGCAAACCTCAGGACTTACCCGCCTGGGCCCTGGTTACGGTTCCTGGGAATATGCCAATCTTGGCTTGTTTGGTGATTTAAAAGCTCATACATACGTTTAAAAGTTGTCGTGCTTTAACTAAGATCCGTTGGGAGTATCTTGTTACTCGTCTTGCTGCCTCAGTCCCAGCTCGGTTTGTACGTTAACAAGGTGCTGTTTCTAAACACCTGGTGCCAGCACACAGACAGTTTGCATTTGGTGGTGTGTAGTGCATTACATAATGAGCCCAGGGTCTGCTGTTCCCTGGAGCCTGGAATCACTGCAGCTCCCGTTGAGTGTGAAAGTCGGTCACTTGCTGTGGTTCCCAAACAACGCCTCACCTGCCAGAAAACCTCTTGCTGCGAGCGGAATCATTGAGTGGCAGCGTGACTCGCTGGTGCTGTGCCTCGGCCTACAGCTCTCCTGAACTCCATCCTTAACCAGGCGTACCTTGGATGCCATGCCTGTTCCCCGTGCGGCCCCGTTAGCGTGACCTTGGGTGTTCGATGCCTCCTCGTGTTGCTCATTAAGGTGATTTGCGTGTTTCGGGTCACGCCTCTTCCTGACGTGTCCTCTTGTTCTAACGCGACCCTTTCTTTCTGCAGGTTGCACGGTGAGCGGGGGGAGGTGGGGTTGGAGATGGGAGTTGAGTCGCATCTGGGGAGCGTTGAGCCAAGAGGAGAGTGCGGAGGTTGCCACTGATGTGCGACGTGCTGCGGAGCCCCCAGATGTCAGCAGCAGCAGCTCCAGTTCCCCAGCCACTGGCCTCTGGGACAGTTCTTGCTTTGTCCCCAGAGGTTATGAACCCCAACAAGCCCGGGCGTGCGACCAACCAGCTCCAGTACATGCTAAAAGGGGTGGTGAAGACGCTGTGGAAACACCAGTTCGCCTGGCCCTTCCACGTCCCAGTAGATGCTCAGAAACTCAACTTGCCGGTAGGTCATACTCTATCAATGCTGTCTGATTAATACAGTGCCAATGTGAACAATATTGATTAAAGATGATTTATTTATTGTTGCTTATCCTGCCTAAAGCAGTTATGTGCCAATGGCTCAGTGAGTAGATACACAGCGCCGCGACCCCCTCCGCCGCTGGTCCGCGCTGTGTTTACTGAGCTCAGATACAGGGGCGGTAAAGCTAGTGGCAACTGGCCTCAGTCAGCCCTGGGTTATGGGGGCGGGGCAATCAGCCAGGGTTCCTGCTCCTGATCACTGCCCAGTGACCCCTGGGTTAGAGAGAGGGGGAATCAGCCAGGGTTCCTGCTCCTGATCACTGTCCAGTGACCCCTGGGTTAGAGAGAGGGGCAATCAGCCAGGGTTCCTGCTCCTGATCACTGCCCAGTGACCCCTGGGTTAGAGAGAGGGGGAATCAGCCAGGGTTCCTGCTCCTGATCACTGTCCAGTGACCCCTGGGTTAGAGAGAGGGGGAATCAGCCAGGGTTCCTGCTCCTGATCACTGTCCAGTGACCCCTGGGTTAGAGAGAGAGGGGAAATCAGCCAGGGTCCCTGCTCCTGATCACTGCCCAGTGACCCCTGGGTTAGAGAGAGGGGGAATCAGCCAGGGTTCCTGCTCCTGATCACTGTCCAGTGACCCCTGGGTTAGAGAGAGGGGCAATCAGCCAGGGTTCCTGCTCCTGATCACTGTCCAGTGACCCCTGGGTTAGAGAGAGGGGGAATCAGCCAGGGTTCCTGCTCCTGATCACTGTCCAGTGACCCCTGGGTTAGAGAGAGGGGGAATCAGCCAGGGTTCCTGCTCCTGATCACTGTCCAGTGACCCCTGGGTTAGAGAGAGGGGCAATCAGCCAGGGTTCCTGCTCCTGATCACTGTCCAGTGACCCCTGGGTTAGAGAGAGGGGGAATCAGCCAGGGTTCCTGCTCCTGATCACTGTCCAGTGACCCCTGGGTTAGAGAGAGAGGGGAAATCAGCCAGGGTTCCTGCTCCTGATCACTGTCCAGTGACCCCTGGGTTAGAGAGAGGGGGAATCAGCCAGGGTTCCTGCTCCTGATCACTGCCCAGTGACCCCTGGGTTAGAGAGAGGGGAAATCAGCCAGGGTCCCTGCTCCTGATCACTGCCCAGTGACCCCTGGGTTAGAGAGAGGGGAAATCAGCCCGGGTTCCTGCTCCTGATCACTGTGGTCAGACATGTCCTGCTCCACCTGAAGCTGCTCTCCGTTACCCGGAGGGAGGGCACGCTAACTGACCCAATAATGGTTGGTTTTATGAGTTTGGACTGTCTGTGTTTAAATAGCTATAGAAAGGAGGGCCGTCTCTGAATAACAGTGAGAGTAGCACGGCACTGGGCGCGAGGCCAGGGTGCCGGGCGGGCAGTTGGAGGTGTAAGGTTAGTGTATTAATGTGCAGGAAATGTATGAAGTTTTCTTGCAGACTATTAAATCGTTTTCTGAAAATTTTATTTCCAGGATTATCATAAAATTATCAAGCAGCCCATGGACATGGGAACCATAAAGAAACGGTTAGAGAACAACTATTACTGGAGTGCGAGCGAGTGCATGCAGGATTTCAACACCATGTTCACAAACTGCTACATCTACAACAAGGTAACGCATCTGCAATGTAAAGAGTTTATATATGTTCACGCTTCCTGTCGGTCACCCCCTCCCTCGCTGGTCATCTCCCCCCCCCCCCCCCCCCCTACTCACCCTCATTGGTCGCCACCACCCCGTCCCCCCTCCCCAATCAGTAAACCCATGCTCCCCCTTTTTATCCTGGCCTCTCCTAAGTGCAGGAGCTGGGGATTTACAAGCTTCTGCCATGCTATAGAAACCTCAATCAACAATTAGCATCTAATTGACCTCGATGTTACAATTCGGATCGCTTACCATTGGGGAGTTGCCATGTCATGGCCTTAAAGGGGCAGGCCAGGTTAAATGCTGTAACCATGGCAACTGTCCCAGGGCCCCCTGAGCGCATCTCAGCAGAGTAAATTAAGTGGTAAATAATCCGGGCCAGTCAATGAAACGCAGGGTGTTGGGAATACCCACCAAGCACGTCGCTACCTGAGAGACGGAGGGAGCCTCAGCAGTGCACCGCGCCCTCTCTCAGGTGCTGAATGACGCGTTGCGTATTTCCAGAACGTTCCTTTCTTATTTCACAGTGGCTTGTGTTGTGCATTTCTCTCTCTCATGTTCAGGAGAGTTAGAGCCCAGAGAACCTTAGAGCAGAGAAGGTTAAGGGCAGATTTGATAGAGGTGTTCAAAATCATGAAGGGTTTTCATAGAATAAATAAGGAAAAATATACGAATTAGGAGCAGGAGTTGGTCACTTGGCCCCTCGAGCCTGCTCCGCCATTCAATAAGATCATGGCTGATCCGATTACTCCACAGTCCCACCTACCCCCGATAATTTTTCACCCCCTTGCTTACCAAGAATCTATCAACCTCTGCCTTAAAAATATTCAAAGACTCTGCTTCCACCGCCCTCTGAGGAAGAGAGTTCCAAAGACTCGCGATCCTCTGTGAGAAAAAAATTCTCCTCATCTCTGTCTTAAATGGGCAACCCCTTATTTTTAAACAGTGACCCCTAGTTCTAGATTCTCCCACAAGAGGAAACATCCTCTCCACATCCACCCTGTCCAGACCCCTCAGGATCTTATATGTTTCAATCAAGTCACCTCTTACTCTTCTAAACTCCAGCGGATACAAGCCTAGCCTGTCCAACCTTTCCTCATAAGGCAACCCGCCCATTCCAGGTATTAGTCTAGTAAACCTTCTCTGAACTGCCTCCAATGCATTTACATCCAATGCATTTACATCCTTTCTTAAATAAGGAGACCAATACTGTACACAGTACTCCAGATGTGGTCTCACCAATGTTTCCAGTGGCAGGAGGGTTGGTAACCAGAGGGCACAGATTTAAGATAATTGGCAGAATGACCAGCGGCGGGCAACACATGGAAACAATTTTTCCGCAGCGAGTTGTTGTGATCGGGAATGCGCTGCCTGAAAGGGCGGTGGAAGCAGATTCAATAGTAACTTTCAAAAGGGAATTGGATAAATACTTGAAGGGGAGAAATTCACAGGGCTCTGGGGAAAGAGCAGGGGGAGCGGGACTAATTGGAGAGCTCTTTCAAAGAGCCGGCACAGGCACGATGGGCCGAATGGCCTCCTGTGCTGAGAGATTCTCTGATTTGCTGATCACCCCCAGCCTCCTCCCTCGGGGCGAGTGTTTGTGTGATGAGAGTGTGATTGTGTGGCGGGTGTCCTGTGGCTTATGTCACTGCCGTGCGCCCCCTCACCCCCCACCCCGGGTCCGTGTGCACGCCCCGTTGACCCCACTCCTCTCTCGCAGCCCGGCGATGACATCGTGTTGATGGCACAGACCCTGGAAAAGATCTTCCTGCAGAAGGTTGCGCAGATGCCCCAGGAAGAGGTGGAACTGATGCCCTCGGTGCCAAAGGGCAAGGGTCGAAAGCAGCCAGGTATGCTGAAGTTTTCCACGCGCACGGTGAAGAGTCGGGATTGAAATCGTACCCTGGGGGTTAAATGTGTGGAGTATCTCCCCTTGGCCGTGGCTCCCTGGGCCATACCAGCAAGGTCCCGGCTTCCAGCTGTGGTCTCAGGGCAGCTGTGGAGGTTCCGACCCCACTACCCCCTTCACCTTCAGGGTTCCTGCTTGTGACCACTGCCCAACGACTGCCGCAGCGATGCCCTCCACAGCGGGCTCTTGCACGGAAGAGGGACACGGGAGAGATCCTGGCGCATGTTCGGCGCTTGTAAATCCTGTAGCCCGGCTAAAGTCGATGCTTTTAGCAGAGATTTTTTCCCGAAAGGGAAGCTGTTCTTCGAGCTGGGTCCAGGGTATTTATTGAATTGTTTCTTTGTTACATTCCCAATGCCGGGTGTGGCTGAGATCCGGTTCCCGGTGTCTGATTGACCGACTCGCGACGCAGTGCGCGGCAGAACTCTCCCAAAGGCCGTGTGAAGCCCCCAGCTGCAGAAGGGGGTTGACGGTGATGCTGGGAGCCGATTGCACCACCAGTGACATTGACCCTGCACCGAAAGGCCCCAGGCGCCTGTATGCCCCATGTGTATTGAAGTGTTGTCTAGTTTTGATTGGGGAGTTGCGCTGCACCTTACCCGGTGTGCCCGTGATCTTTCTCCGCAGGAATGCAGCAGGTGGCGGCAGTGTCTTCAGCCAGCGAGCCAACGGCTTTCCCGGAACCACCTCCTGAGGCCTCTCCGACTCCCATCGTCATCTCCACTCCGGCGCCAACCACCATACCCACCCAGGTCACGGCAGCCCCTGCTCAGTCCTCCAGCCCGATGATGCCAGTGATTCCTCCACCGGCACAGCCAGTCACCAAGGTAACGACCCTGCTCTGCTCAGTCACTGTACAGCCACTGGCTCTCACCAGCCCTCCGCGCAGGCAGCCAGAGTCTTGGGTTTAAAGCAGGATTTCTTTGTGTGATATTATTGGCTTGCTTCTGTGAACTGATGGAGCACCGACCCACACGGACCAGGAAGGTCTCGGCTTCAAACCCCAGTCCGTGGGACAATCTCAGATTTCTTGCTCCAAGGTTTCGTTTCGGTGGCTCCGGCTTCTTCTTTTGTATGGTCGTGGCAAATCAAATGTCAATATCTAAGTTGGATGTCCAGGCCAAAGCGTCTAGTGTAACAACGTGGGTATCTTGTAGACTGCCTGCGAAATGCCTCTGAGGGCAGTGCTCAATGATGTGCTCCAGGGTCTGATCAGGAGCTCCACAGTCGCATGATGGGGATGCTTTAATCTTCCATCGATGGAGAAGGTGGCAGCATCTACCATGACCGGCTCTGAGGCAGTTGATGGTTGTCCACTGTTTGCGAGGGAGGTTTGATGCTTCAGGTTGTACTGTGGGGTCCTCTATATGAATCCATTCCGTATGTCGCAGTTCTTCAAAGCATTTCGCCATCGGTCATCAAGGCTGAGGGGAGATCGCTGAAGGGCTTCGGTGGATGATGACAGCCTTCTCGCGGCCCACCCGATTACATGATCTTAGCTTTTAGATCATAACTAATGTCTCGCAGGACACCGAACTTGTTAAATTCACCTCCCGGTGACAGAAGCAAACTGTGGCTCACTGGGTAGCACTCTTGCCTCTGAGTCAGAAAGACGTGAGTTCGAGTCCCGCTCCAGAGACTTGAGCACAAAATCTAGGCTGACATTCCCAGTGCAGTAGTGAGGGAGCGCTGCACTGTCGGAGGGGCAGTACCGAGGGAGCGCTGCACTGTCGGAGGGGCAGTTCTGAGGGTGTGCTGCACTGTTGGAACCAACAGATTACTCTGTATCTAACCCGTGCTGTACCTGCCCTGGGAGTGTTTGATGGGACAGTGTAGAGGGAGCTTTACTCTGTATCTAACCCGTGCTGTACCAGCCCTGGGAGTGTTTGATGGGACAGTGTAGAGGGAGCTTTACTCTGTATCTAACCCGTGCTGTACCTGCCCTGGGAGTGTTTGATGGGACAGTGTAGAGGGAGCTTTACTCTGTATCTAACCCACGCTGTACCTGCCCTGGGAGTGTTTGATGGGACAGTGTAGAGGGAGCTTTACTCTGTATCTAACCCGTGCTGTACCTGCCCTGGGAGTGTTTGATGGGACAGTGTAGAGGGAGCTTTACTCTGTATCTAACCCACGCTGTACCTGCCCTGGGAGTGTTTGATGGGACAGTGTAGAGGGAGCTTTACTCTGTATCTAACCCGTGCTGTACCTGCCCTGGGAGTGTTTGATGGGACAGTGTAGAGGGAGCTTTACTCTGTATCTAACCCGTGCTGTACCTGCCCTGGGAGTGCTGGATGGGACAGTGTCGAGGGAGCTTTACTCTGTATCTAACCCGTGCTGTACCTGCCCTGGGAGTGCTGGATGGGACAGTGTCGAGGGAGCTTTACTCTGTATCTAACCCGTGCTGTACCTGCCCTGGGAGTGTTTGATGGGACAGTGTAGAGGGAGCTTTACTCTGTATCTAACCCGTGCTGTACCTGCCCTGGGAGTGTTTGATGGGACAGTGTAGAGGGAGCTTTACTCTGTATCTAACCCGTGCTGTACCTGCCCTGGGAGTGCTGGATGGGACAGTGTCGAGGGAGCTTTACTCTGTATCTAACCCGTGCTGTACCTGCCCTGGGAGTGTTTGATGGGACAGTGTCGAGGGAGCTTTACTCTGTATCTAACCCGTGCTGTACCTGCCCTGGGAGTGTTGGATGGGGCAGTGTCGAGGGAGCTTTACTCTGTATCTAACCCGTGCTGTACCTGCCCTGGGAGTGTTTGATGGGGCAGTGTAGAGGGAGCTTTACTCTGTATCTAACCCGTGCTGTACCTGCCCTGGGAGTGTTTGATGGGACAGTGTAGAGGGAGCTTTACTCTGTATCTAACCCGTGCTGTACCTGCCCTGGGAGTGCTGGATGGGACAGTGTCGAGGGAGCTTTACTCTGTATCTAACCCGTGCTGTACCTGCCCTGGGAGTGTTTGATGGGACAATGTAGAGGAAGCTTTACTCTGTATCTAACCCGTGCTGTACCTGCCCTGGGAGTGTTTGATGGGGCAGTGTAGAGGGAGCTTTACTCTGTATCTAACCCATGCTGTACCTGCCCTGCGAGTGTTGGATTGTTCCATCAATGATACAATATTGCATTTGTCAACTTGGCAGATACCAAAGTAACATTTTCCGGAGTGAATCGCTGCTTGGATCCAGAGTACAGTTACTGTAGGTTGAGTTGATGGTGTGATACGGACGGTAGAAGTTTGTGTTTTTGGGACGCGGGCGGATTGTCAGCCGATCGTGTTATTGAAACCGAAAGCCTTTTGTTTCTTTGTTCCAGAAAAAAGGTGTGAAGCGGAAAGCGGACACCACGACTCCCAGCACCTGCGCCATCACCGCCAGCGGTGCCGAGTCCCCTCCCCCGCCCTCAGCGGAGTCCAAACCCGCCAAACTGGTGTCGCGGCGGGAGAGTGGGCGTCCCATCAAACCGCCAAAGAAGGACCTGGAGGAATTGGAGCTCCAGCCTCCCGTGGGCAAGAAGGGTAAACTGACTGAGCACCTGAGGCACTGCGACAGCATCCTGAGGGAGATGCTGTCCAAGAAACACGCGGCCTACGCCTGGCCCTTCTACAAGCCCGTCGATGCCGAGGCACTGGAACTGCACGATTATCATGAAATCATTAAGCACCCGATGGACCTCAGTAGCGTGAAAGTATGTCTGCACCTCCCGCATCCCCTATCGCGCGCTTCCTCGTGCTCTCGATCCCTCTCGCTCTCGCGCCCTTCCCCTCGCTCCCGCCCCCTTCCCCTCGCTCCCGCCCCGTCCCCTCGCTCCCGCCCCTTCCCCTCGCTCCCGCCCCCTTCCCCTCGCTCCCGCCCCCTTCCCCTCGCTCCCGCCCCCTTCCCCTCGCTCCCGCCCCCTTCCCCTCGCTCCCGCCCCCTTCCCCTCGCTCCCGCCCCCTTCCCCTCGCTCCCGCCCCCTTCCCCTCGCTCCCGCCCCCTTCCCCTCGCTCCCGCCCCCTTCCCCTCGCTCCCGCCCCCTTCCCCTCGCTCCCGCCCCCTTCCCCTCGCTCCCGCCCCCGCCCCCTCGCTCCCGCCCCCGCCCCCTCGCTCCCGCCCCCGCCCCCTCGCTCCCGCCCCCGCCCCCTCGCTCCCGCCCCCTTCACAGAATCACAGAAACCCCACAGTGCAGACAGAGGCCATTTCGGCCCATCGAGCCTGCACCGACACATATCCCACCCGATCCTCGTAACCCCTACACCAACACATGTCCCACCCTATCCCCGTAACCCCACGTATTTAATCCCCCGAACACTAAGGGTCAATTTATCATAGCCAATCAACCTAACCCGCACATCTTTGGACTGTGGGAGGAAACCGGAGCACCCGGAGGAAACCCACGCAAACACGGGGAGAATGTGCAAACTCCACACAGACAGTCACCCGAGGCCGGATTCGAACCCGGGTCCCCGGTGCTGTGAGGCAACAGTGCTAACCACTATGCCACCGTGCTGCCCTTCCCCTCGGTCCCGCCCCCTTCCCCTCGGTCCCCTTCCCCTTGGCCCCGCGCCCGGCCCCCCTCGGCCCTGCCCCCCTCCTCTCTCCCGCGCCCCCTCGCCCCTGTGCCCTTCCTTTCGGTCCCGGGCTCTCGGTCTCGCTCGCGCTCTCGAGCAGATGCAGCCTCTAGTTTGAGCTCCGTCGCTGCCATTCACTTAGTTCCAGATCTCTGTCTCCGTGTTACAAGCTTGACTGATGAGCCCTGTCGATCGGCCATGATCAAGTGCAGCTTTGCAGTTGATTCAGTCCCATATTCCCTTTAGTAACTCATGGAGGGACAGCACAATCCCAGTGAATATTCTGGTCTCCGCACTCCCCCAAATCTTTCAAACCTCGCGCCTTGTTTGAATTGATGGGAAGCTGCGCTTCCGATGGTTGCTGATATTTCGGGCATTGTCCTCGGGTTCTGTGTCTGAGCTTCTGCCGCAGTCGGGTGTCTGTGTCTTGTTTCTGGAATGTTCCATTGGCTGTGCCGGGTTTTTATTGTAATTCCTTTTGCAGAAAAAGATGGACAGTCGGGATTACCCGGACGCCCAGGGATTTGCTGCCGATATCCGCTTAATGTTTTCCAACTGTTACAAGTACAACCCTCCAGATCACGAGGTGGTGGCGATGGCCAGGAAACTGCAGGTAGGGACACATCGCGATCCCAGGTGCCCAACGCGACCCCGGCTAAGCGCCGCAATCCCAGGCGCACAACGGGACCTCAGCCCCGCGATCCCAGGCGCACAACACGACCCCGGCCAGGCGCCGCGATCTCAGCTGCACAATGCGACCCGGCGCCGCGATCCCAGGCGCGCAACGCGACCCCGGCGCCCAACGGGACCTCAGCCCCGCGATCCCAGGCGCACAACACGACCCAGGCGCACAACGTGACCTCGGCCCCGGCCAAGCGCGCGGCTCTGGTAACAGTGGATGATGAGGTGAAACCTCCTTCACCACCAGCTGATTGTTGACGTGCCTCATTCTGTGTTAGGACGTATTCGAAATGCGGTTTGCAAAGATGCCGGACGAGCCTGTTGACGTCTCCCCTCCTCCTCCCCCGCCACCCCCAATCGTCGCCAAGCCTAAGGTGCCGTCAAGCGAAAGCAGCCGGGAATCCTCGTCCAATTCCAACAGCTCGGATTCGGAAGAGGAGCGGGCGAATCGACTGGCGGAACTGCAGGAGCAGGTGGGTGTCGGCAGCCCCTCCACTCAAAGGACCATGGTAGATATGAGCAGCATTTCTTTACATTGTACCCGCTTTCTCTAACACTTATTGTTCACTTGTAGCAGCAGCACTGGACATAAGAACCAAGAGCAGGAGTCGGCCATTCGGCCCCTCCAGCCTGCTCCGCCATTTAATGAGATCATGGTTGATCATCCAAATTCAGTACCCTGTCCCTGCTTTCTCCCCATATCCCTTGATCCCTTTAGCCTTAAGAAATATATCTAACTCCTTCTTGAATATATTTAATGAATTGGCCTCAACTGCCTTGTGTGGTAGAGAATTCCACAGGTTCACCACTCTCTGGGTGAAGAAATTCCTCCTCATCTCAGTCCTAAATGGCTTACCCCTTATCCTTAGACTGTGACCCCTGGTTCTGGACTCCCCCGCCATCGGGAACATCCTTCCTGCATCTAGTCTGTCTAGTCCTGTTAGAATTTTATAAGTTTCAATGAGATCCCCTCTCATTCTTCTGAACTCCAGTGAGTATAAGCCTAATCGACCCAATCTCTCCTCATACGTCATTCCTGCCATCCCAAGTATCAGTCTGGTGAATCTTCACTGCACTCTCTCCATGGCAAGAACATCCTTCCTCAGATAGGGCAAGCAAAACTGTACACAACACTCAAGGTGTGGTCTCACCAAGGCCCTGTACAACTGCAGCAAGACATCCTTGCTCCAGTACTTGAATCCTCTCGCTATGAAGGCCAACATACCATTTACCTTCTTAACCGCCTGCTGCACCTGCATGCTTACCTTCAGTGACTGGTGCACAAGGACACCCAGGTCTCGTTGCACTTCCCCTTTTCTCAATCTATTGCCATTCAGATAATCTGTCTTCCTGTTTTTGCCACCGAAGTGGATAACCTCGCATTTATCCACATTATACTGCATCTGTCCAATCACCCAACCTGTCCAAATCATACTGGAGTTTCTCTGCATCCTTCACAGCTCACCCGCCCACCCAGCTTTGTGTCATCTGCAAACTTGGAGATATTACATCTAATTCCCTCGTCTAGCTGGGGTCCTAGCACCGATCCGTGCGGTACCCCACTAGTCACTGCCTGCCACTCGGAAAAAGACCCGTTTATTCCAACTCTTTGCTTCCTGTCTGCCAGCCAGTTCTCTATCCAAGTCAGTACCTCACCTGCAATCCCATGTGCCTTAACTTTGCATGCTAATCTCTTATGCGGAACCTTATCGAAAGCCTTCTGAAAGTCCAAATACACCACATCCACTGGTTCTCCCTCATCTATTCTACTAGTTACCTCCTCAAAAAATTCCAGTAGATTAGTCGAGCATGATTTACCTTTTGTAAATCCATGTTGACTTTGTCCGATCCTGTCACTATTTTCCAAGTGCTCTGCTATTACATCTTTTATAATGGACTCTAGCATTTTCCCCACTACCGATGTCAGGCTTACCGGTCTATAATTCCCCGTTTTCTCTCTACCACCTTTTTTAAATGGTGGGGTTACGTTAGCTATCCTCCAATCCATGGGAACTGTTCCAGAGTCTATAGAATTTTGGAAGATGACCAGCAATGCATCTACTATTTCTAGGGCCACTTCCTTAAGTACCCTAGGATGTAGATTAAGTCCCCTCAGAATTTTATGTTTCAGTAAGATCACCTCTCATTCTTCTAAACTCCAATGAGTATATGCTCAACATTTCTTCGAGACAACCCCTTCATCTCCGGAATCAACCCTGTGAACCTTCTCTGAACTGCCTCCAATGCAAGTATATCCCTCCTTAAATAAGGAGACCAAAACTGTACGCAGTACTCCAGTTGTGGTCTTACTAGCGCCCTGTACAGTTGTAGCAAGACTTCCCTACTTTTGCACTCCATCTCCCTTGCAATAAAGGCCAACATTCCATTTACCTTCCGAATTACTTGCTGTACCTGCATGCTTACTTTTTGTGTTTCATGTACGAGGATCCCTCTGTACCGCAGCATTATGTAGTCTCTCTCCATTTAAATAATAATTTGCTTTTTTTTCTACCAAAGTGGATAACCTCTCATTTTCCCACATTATACTCCATCTGCCAAATTTTTGCCCCTCACTTAACCGATCTCTATCCCTTTGCAGACTCTGTCCTCCTCACAACTTGCTTTCCCGCCTATCTTTGTATCATCAGCAAATTTGGCTACAGTGCACTTGGTCCCTTCATCCAAGTCATTAATGTAGATTGTAAATAGTTGAGGCCCCAGCACTGATCCCTGTGGCACCCCACTAGTTACAGTCTGCCAACTGGAAAATGACCCATTTATCCCAACTCTCTGTTTCCTGTTAGTTAGCCAATCCTCTATCCAAGCTAATATATTACCCCCAACCCTGTGAGCTCTTATCTTGTGCAGTAATCTTTTATGTGGCACCTTATCGAATGCCTTCTGGAAATCCAAATACAGTACATCTACTGGTTCCCCTTTATCCACCCTTCTCATTACATCCTCAAAGAACTCTAGTAAATTTGTCAAACACGATTTCCCTTTCATACAATCAAGCAGAGTCAACATGGTTTTATGACGATTTTCTAAATGTCCTATTACTTCCTTAATAATGGATTCTAGCATTTTCCCAATGACAGATGTTAGGCTAACTGGTCTATAGTTTCCTGCTTTCTGTCTCCCTCCTTTCTTGAATAGTGGCGTTACATTTGCGGTTTTCCAATCCGCTGGGACCTCTCCAAAATCCAGGGAATTTTGGTAGATTGCAACCAATGGATCCACTATCTCTGCAGCCACTTCTTTTAAGACCCTAGGATGCAGGCCATCGGGTCCAGGGGACTTGTCCAGCTTTAATCCCATTAGTTTGCCTCGTGCTTTTTCTCCAGCGATAGTCATTGTTTGAAGTTCCTCCCTCCCTATAGCCCCTTGATTATCTATTATTGGGATGCTTTGTGTCTTCTACCCTGAAGACCGATCCAAAATATTTGTTCAAAATCTCTGCCATTTCCCTGTTTCCCATTATTAATTCCCCAGTCTCATCCTCTGAGGGACCAACATTTACTTTAGCTACTCTCTTCCCTTTTATATACCTGTAGAAGCTCTTACTGTCTGTTTTTATATTTTTTGCAAATTTACTTTCATAATCTATTTTCTCCCTTTTTTTCGTCATCCTTTGCTGGCTTCTAAAAATTTCCCAATCCTCTGGCCTACCACTAATCATCGCAACACTCTATGCCTTTTCCTTCAATTTGATACCATCCTTAACTTCCTTAGTTAGCCACGGATGGTTTATCCTTCTCGTAGAGTCTTTCTCACTGGAATAAACCTTTGCTGAGATTTATGAAATATCTCCTTAAATGTCTGCCACTGCTTATCTACCGTCTTACCCTTTAATCTATTTTCCCAGTCTACTTTAGCCAACTCTGTCTTCATAACTTCGTAATTGCCTTTATTTAAGTTTAGGACACTAGTTTCAGACCCAAGTTTCTCACCCTCAAGCTGAATTTCAAATTCTACCATGCCATGATCACTATGCTAGGATCCTTTACTATGAGATCATTAATTAATCCTGTCTCACTGCACATTACCAGATCTAAAATAACCTTCTCCCTGGTTGGTTCTCAACGTATTGTTCTAAGAAACCATCCCGAATACATTCTATGAACTCGTCCTCAAGGCTACCCTTGCCAATTTTACTTGTCCAATCTATATGAAGATTAAAATCGCCCATGATTATTGCAGTACCTTTCTTACAAGCCCCCATTATTTCTTGATTTATACTCTGTCCTACAGTGTAGCTACTGTTAGGGGGCCTATAGACTACTCCCACCAGTGACTTCTTTCCCTTATTATTTCTTATCTCCACCCAAACTGATTCTACATCTTGCTCTTCTGGGCCAGTATCATTTCTCACTACTGCACTGATCTCATCCTTTGTTAACAGAGCTGCCCCACCTCCTTTCCCTTTCTGCCTATCCTTCAGAAATGTCAAATACCCCTGAATATTCAGTTCCCAGCCTTGGTCACCTTGCAACCACGCCTCTGTAATGGCTATCAGATCATAACCATTTATTTCTATTTGTGCCGTCAACTCATCTATCTTGTTACAAATGCTGTGTGCATTCAAATAAAAGAGCCTTTAATTTTGTCTTTTTACCATTTTTCCCCACTCTGACTATTTGCTGGTGCACTCTTATGTTCGTACGCTCTGTCTCCTCCTGTCACACTCTGGTTATCGTTACCCCTATCGCTACCCTGCACTATTGCCTTCTCCTTTCTCTTTGACTTTCTAAATTCCCCTTCACCTGAACCCCCGCCCCCCCCTCCCTCCACAGCCCCAAAAGGAATATTGATGTCATTGCAACTACAGGGAACTCTCGTTTAAATGGCACCTAAATATCCGGAATTCTCTCTTAACCGGCAAAATTCTCACTCCGAAAACAACACCTTAATAACCGGAAATGTTGCCGCGAGTCCGAGTCTCCCGCGGTAACCAAGTTAGTCAGTGGGGGTAGTTCTCCAAACTGCCACTACTCGGCTTCTTGGCGCTGTCGGAAGTCCGAACACCTCAATAACAGGAGTCTGACTCTTTGTTAAAAATAGCCTCAGTAGATAACCCTCTCTGTCATCCGGAATTTTTAATCAACCGGCACCATCCCGGTCCCGTCGGTGCCGGATGCCAAAGAGTTTCCTGTACTTCAGATTAATGGCTTCAGTACGAAGCATTGACTGGCCCAATGCCTCTTGTAGCTGGCACGAAGGCTCCGGGATCGGGTCCGAGCCACTCTGGGGCTAGAGTGGACCAGACTGGGTCTGGACAGCTCTGATTGGCTGCCATTCTTATACTGACTTATACTAGATGCAGCATTCTCAGGAAAAACAGGTGACTTTGGACCAAGGAAAGCCCAGTGGTAGAGAACTCTCACTGGGGTACGGGTTCCACAGACACTGACTCTCACTGGGGTACGGGTTCCACAGACACTGACTCTCACTGGGGTACGGGTTCCACAGACACTGACTCTCACTGGGGTACGGGTTCCACACACACTGACTCTCACTGGGGTATGGGTTCCACAGACACTGACTCTCACTGGGGTACGGGTTCCACAGACACTGACTTTCACTGGGGTACGGGTTCCACAGACACTGACTCTCACTGGGGTACGGGTTCCACAGACACTGACTCTCACTGGGGTACGGGTTCCACAGACACTGACTCTCACTGGTGTACGGGTTCCACAGACACTGACTCACTGGGGTACGGGTTCCACAGACACTGACTCTCACTGGGGTACGGGTTCCACAGACACTGACTCTCACTGGGGTACGGGTTCCACAGACACTGACTCTCACTGGGGTACAGTTTCCACAGACACTGACTCTCACTGGGGTACGGGTTCCACAGACACTGACTCTCACTGGGGTACGGGTTCCACAGACACTGACTCTCACTGGGGTACGGGCTCCACAGACACTGACTCTCACTGGGGTACGGGTTCCACAGACACTGACTCTCACTGGGGTACGGGTTCCACAGACACTGACTCTCACTGGGGTACGGGTTCCACAGACACTGACTCTCACTGGGGTACGGGTTCCACAGACACTGACTCTCACTGGGGTACGGGTTCCACAGACACTGACTTTCACTGGGGTACGGGTTCCACAGACACTGACTCTCACTGGGGTACGGGCTCCACAGACACTGACTCACTGGGGTACGGGTTCCACAGACACTGACTCTCACTGGGGTACGGGTTCCACAGACACTGACTCTCACTGGGGTACGGGTTCCACAGACACTGACTCTCACTGGGGTACAGTTTCCACAGACACTGACTCTCACTGGGGTACGGGTTCCACAGACACTGACTCTCACTGGGGTACGGGCTCCACAGACACTGACTCACACTGGGGTACGGGTTCCACAGACACTGACTCTCACTGGGGTACGGGTTCCACAGACACTGACTCTCACTGGGGTACGGGTTCCACAGACACTGACTCTCACTGGGGTACAGGTTCCACAGACACGTACCCTCAGTGGGGTACGGGTTCCACAGACACTGACTCTCATTGGCGTACGGGTTCCACAGACTCTGACTCTCACTGGGGTACGGGCTCCACAGACACTGACTCTCACTGGGGTACGGGTTCCACGGGCGGTGCCCGCCAGTGCCCACTCAAGGTCCATACACTCTCACTTTCCACTGGACAGTGATCAGGAGCAGGAACCTTGGCTGATTTTGCTGGCCCTAACCCATGGGTGCTGAACCCAACTGATTGCCCACATGATTAACAGCACAGCTCGGGGATGGAACCTGGGCCTTTCCTGCTCCCACTGGCTCGGATCCACACTGCAGCAGTGGCCCAGCCAGCCTTTAAGGGAGTGGATGATAGAAAGACTTGTATTTATATCTCTGCTTTCTCCACCTCAGGATGTCCCAAAGCGATTTACAGCCAATGAAGTATTTTTGAAGTGTCCTCACTGTTGTAATGTCAGAAACATGGCAGCCAATTAGTGCACAGCAAGCTCCCACAAACAGCACTGTGATAATGACCAGATAATCTGTTTTAAGTGTTGGTTGAGGGATAAATATTTGCCAGGACACTGGGGAGAACTACCCTGCTCTCTAGTCACAATGCTAGTCCTGGGGGATTCTTCAGTCCACCCGGGAGGGCAGAAGTTACCTCGGTTTAACGTGTCATCCAAAAGAAGACACCTCCGACAGTGCAGCACTCCCTCAGTACTGCCCCTCCGACAGTGTGGCGCTCCCACAGTACTGTCCCTCCGACACTGCAGCGCTGCCTCGGTACTGTCCCTCCGACAGTGCAGCGCTGCCTTGGTACTGCCCCTCCGACAGTGCGGCGCTCCCTCGGTACTGCCCCTCTGACAGTGCGGCGCTCCCACAGTATTGCCCATCCGACAATGCGACGCTCCCTCAGTACTGCCCCTCCGACAATGCAGCGCTCCCTCAGTACTGCCCTCCGACATATGGCACTCCCTCAGTAGTGCCCCTCCGACAATGCAGCACTCCCTCAGTACTGCCCTCCGACATACGGCACTCCCTCAGTACTGCCCCTCCAACAGTGCGGCACTCCCTCAGTACTGCCCCTCCGACATACGGCACTCCCTCAGTACTGCCCCTCCAATAGTGCAGTGCTCCCTCAGTACTGCCCCTCCGACTGTGCGGCGCTTCCTCAGTACTGCCCCTCCGAATGTGCGGCGCTCCCTCAGTACTGCCCCTCCGCCAGTGCGGCGCTCCCTCAGTACTGCCCCTCCGCCAGTGCGGCGCTCCCTCAGTACTGCCCCTCCGCCAGTGCGGCGCTCCCTCAGTACTGCCCCTCCGACAGTGCGGCGCTCCCTCAGTACTGCCCCTCCGACAGTGCAGCGCTCCCTCAGTACTGCACTGGGAATGTCGATCTGGAGTGGGACTCGAACCCACGACCTTCTGACTCTTGAGGTGAGAGAGCCTTCCACTGCACCATGGCCGATACCTGTTTATGTTTGGTTGCCGGGAGAGCGCGAGCTGACTGAAGCTCGGTATCCGTGTGAAAGTTTCCGGGTTTGCTTGGAACCTTGGCGATAATGTTGGTTTTAATTGTGCTTGTTGTGCCCTCAGCTGAAAGCTGTTCACGAGCAGCTGGCGGCCTTGTCCCAGGCTCCTGTCAGCAAACCGAAGAAGAAGAAAGAGAAGGAGAAAGAGAAAGAGAAGAAGGAGAAAAAAAAGAAGGAAAAGCACAAAGTGAAAGCGGAGGAGGAGAAGAAGGGCAAGTCCTCACAGGCAGCCAAGCAGGCGCAGTCCAAGAAACACGGCAGCAAGAAGCCCAGCAGCGGGAGTTCAGCGGCCAGGTGAAGGACGCAGGAAGTGCTGAAGCAGTGTTTCTGTAGATAGAGGTTGAAGGGCAGACGTGTTAAATCTGGAAACGGAGGCATAGAGTGTGAAAGCAAGGATGTTACACTAAACCTTTATAAATCACTGCTTCAGCTCCAGCTGGAGTATTGTGTCCAATTCTGGGCACCGCACTTTAGGAAGGATGTCCAGGCCTTGGAGAAGGTGCAGAGGAGATTTACTAGAATGGTACCAGGGATGAGGGACTTAAGTGATGTGGAGGGATTGGAGAAGCTGAGGTTGTTCTCCTTAGAGCAGAGACGGTTAAGGGGAGATTTAATAGAGGTGTTCAAACTCATGAAGGGTTTCGATAGAGTAAATAAGGAGAAACTGTTTCCAGTCGGTAACCAGAGGACACAGATTTAAGGTAATTGGCAAAAGAACCAGAGGGAAGATGAGGAGAATGTTTTTCCGCAGCGAGTTGTTGTGATCCAGAATGCGCTGCCTGAAAGGGCGGTGGAAGCAGATTCAGTCGTAACTTTCAAAAGGGGAATTCGATAAATACTTGAAGGGAGAAAATTGGCAGGGCTCTGGGGAAAGGGCAGTGGAGTAGAGAGAGGGGATAGGGGAAATGAGGAGGGTAAATGGGAGGTTGGGGTGGGGGGAGAAGGGATGAGATTCGGGGGGTGGGGGATGTATTGTCTCTGTTGCAGTCGGGACGGGAGTGTGATTTTCGTGTCTGAGCAGTGTGTGTAACAGGCCAAGGAGCGATCAGACGGGCTTTAAATGTGGTAAAGGAGAAGTATTTATTGGAGCAGAAAAAGGCCCATTCGTCCCAACAAACCCATCCTTAATAGAACAACTCCCCCCCCCCCCCCCCCCTCAACCCCACCTACCCATCCTCAACCCCACCCCTGTTCGCCCAGGGTTTGACCCTTTAACTCTAATGAATGATTTGCAGTGACTGCCTTTGAAAAGTAACTTGTTGTTTGGTAAGTGTTGGGACAGGAGGCGTTGCTCTGTGAATGCACATTCCTTCTTCGTTTGGCCTGGAATATTTGTCACTTCCTTGTGTTCAGACCCCTGAAGAAGGCTGCGAAGCAGACGGCTCCGCTCTTCGACTCGGAGGAGGAGGAGGAAGCTCAGCCCATGTCGTATGACGAGAAACGCCAGCTGAGCCTCGACATCAACAAGTTGCCAGGGGAAAAGCTGGGTCGAGTTGTGCACATCATTCAGTCGAGGGAGCCCTCTCTCAGGGACTCCAACCCTGATGAGATTGAAATAGACTTTGAAACGCTGAAGCCCACGACTCTACGAGAGCTGGAGCGATACGTCAAATCTTGTTTACAGAAAAAGCAAAGGAAACCCTATAGTAAGTGGGAATGTCGAGTTTGTAATATCGCGATGGATTGTGTGTCTGGGGCTTGTAATATCGCGATGGATTGTGTGTGTCTGGGGCTTGTAATATCGCGATGGATTGTGTGTGTCTGGGGTTTGTAATATCGCGATGGATTGTGTGTGTCTGGGGTTTGTAATATCGCGATGGATTGTGTGTGTCTGGGGTTTGTAATATCGCGATGGATTGTGTGTGTCTGGGGTTTGTAATATCGCGATGGATTGTGTGTGTCTGGGGTTTGTAATACCGCGATGGATTGTGTGTGTCTGGGGCTTGTAATATCGCGATGGATTGTGTGTGTCTGGGGTTTGTAATATCGCGATGGATTGTGTGTGTCTGGGGTTTGTAATATCGCGATGGATTGTGTGTGGGGCTTGTAATATCGTGATGGATTGTGTGTCTGGGGTTTGTAATATCGCGATGGATTGTGTGTCTGGGGTTTGTAATATTGCGATGGATTGTGTGTGTCTGGGGTTTGTAATATCACGATGGATTGTGTGTCTCTGGGGTTTGTAATATCGCGATGGATTGTGTGTCGGGTTTGTAATATCGCGATGGATTGTGTGTGTGGGGTTTGTAATATTGCGATGGATTGTGTGTCTGGGGTTTGTAATATCGCGATGGATTGTGTGTGTCTGGGGCTTGTAATATCGCGATGGATTGTGTGTCTCTGGGGCTTGTAATATCGCGATGGATTGTGTGTCTGGGGTTTGTAATATCGTGATGGATTGTGTGTCGGGTTTGTAATATCGCGATGGATTGTGTGTCTCTGGGGCTTGTAATATCGCGATGGATTGTGTGTGTCTGGGGTTTGTAATATCGCGATGGATTGTGTGTGTCTGGGGTTTGTAATATCGCGATGGATTGTGTGTGTCTGGGGTTTGTAATATCGCGATGGATTGTGTGTGTCTGGGGTTGTAATATCGCGATGGATTGTGTGTGTCTGGGGCTTGTAATATCGCGATGGATTGTGTGTGTCTGGGGCTTGTAATATCGCGATGGATTGTGTGTCTTTGGGGTTTGTAATATCACGATGGATTGTGTGTCTCTGGGGTTTGTAATATCGCGATGGATTGTGTGTCTCTGGGGCTTGTAATATCACGATGGATTGTGTGTCTGGGGTTTGTAATATCGCGATGGATTGTGTGTCTGGGGTTTGTAATATCGCGATGGATTGTGTGTCTGGGGTTTGTAATATCGCGATGAATTGTGTGTCTGGGGTTTGTAATATCGCGATGGATTGTGTGTCTGGGTTTTGTAATATCGCGATGGATTGTGTGTCTGGGGTTTGTAATATCGCGATGAATTGTGTGTGTCTGAGGCTTGTAATATCGCGATGGATTGTGTGTCTGGGGTTTGTAATATCGCGATGAATTGTGTGTGTCTGAGGCTTGTAATATCGCGATGGATTGTGTGTCTGAGGCTTGTAATATCGCGATGGATTGTGTGTCTGGGGTTTGTAATATCGCGATGGATTGTGTGTCTGGGTTTTGTAATATCGCGATGGATTGTGTGTCTGGGGTTTGTAATATCGCGATGGATTGTGTGTCTGGGGTTTGTAATATCGCGATGGATTGTGTGTCTGGGGTTTGTAATATCGCGATGGATTGTGTGTCTGGGGTTTGTAATATCGCGATGGATTGTGTGTCTGGGGTTTGTAATATCGCGATGGATTGTGTGTCTGGGGTTTGTAATATCGCGATGGATTGTGTGTCTGGGGTTTGTAATATCGCGATGGATTGTGTGTGTTTGATTTGCATGGTTGGGTTTTTCATTCATTCTCCCCCTTCATCTAAAAGGGATGGGGTTCCATGAGGAGACTCCAGAACCTTGCCCAGTCACCATTTTCCATGTGTCACCCATAAGTGTCCTCACCCACCACTTTAACACAGACCGGAGTCACTGCAGCGAGATCAGGCGAGGGGGCTTTGGCTCCCCCCCACTCGCTGATCCAGAGAGGGGACTGAGACCACACTGACCGGGTAAAAGCAGTTAACTCACCGGGGATACTATGTCAGACGGTGCTCCTCCAAACAGAGCGCCAGTGGTCCAAGAGGAACCTTGTAGCATCCGTAAGGTCAGAGTGATTGGACCTGGTGCCAGCCTACGGTCACTTTCTGTCTCAGTAAATACACATGGCGAGTATTAATTGAAGGTTGTAGCTGATTCCGCAGTAATCAGGACACACATGCATGGTAATGATTAGTAAGGGTTGCTTCCATTACCTGATGGTTTTGATGTGACTGTCCAGGTATTTTTCTGGGTCAGTCCGTGGAGCGCAGTCCATTTTATGGCCACACGGGGGCACCAGATGGTAAAGGGCAGCTGACCAGACAGGTGGTGTTGGGGGGTCCGTGGGGTGGGGGGGGGGGCGGGACGGTTGTGGGCTGGGGGGAGGGGGGGATGGTTGTGGGCTGGGGGGAGGGGGGCGTCACCGGGTTGAGGGGGGGTTGGTGTCACGGGGCATTCGTGGGACGGGCGTCGTGTGGTGTCGATGTGGGTTAACGGGCTCGCTGTTTTGTGTCTGTCTGATTTTGCAGCATTGTGGAGCCCCACCTCTCCCCACCTCAAGCCTAGAATTAAGACGCCCCCAGTGCGCTCTCCCAGTGGTAACTGGCCATCAGTCCAGTGGCCTCCTCTGAAACAGTTCCTGGATTTTTCTAGCAGTCTGCATGTGAGCAGACCGAAACTGGACACTATTCTAGATAAGGCTAATTGAGGTATTCCACAAACGGCTAGGGGAGTTCTGTGGTTCTGTTACTGCACTAGTAATCCAGAGAACGTGAGCGCCGATCCCACCACGGGCAGTTTGAGAAATTTAATGCAGTTTAAAAAGCCGGTCTCAGTAAGAGTGACCATGAAGCTGTCGGATTGTCGTAAAAACCCAGTGGGTTCACTAATGTCCTTCAGGGAAGGAAACCTCCTGTCCTTACCCGGTCTGGCCTGTAGGTGACTCCAGTCCCACACCCGTGTGGTTGGCTTTTAACTGCTCCCTGAAGTGACCGAGCAAGGCACTCAATTGTATCGAACATCAAGAAGGCGTCTCACCGCCACCTTCTCGGGACAGCTCGGGAATGGCAATAAATGCCGCCTTGCCAGCGACACCCACATCCCGAGAATGAGGGAGAAGAAAATGGTATCATTGTTTTGTATTTAATCGCCCTGGCAATACAATCTGGCGTCAGTAGCCTCGTGGCACTGGTGGAGATTCATGTACTGTGACGCCTGGGCCTTTTCCCGCTCGGCAGCTTTCTGCGTGTTGTGTACACGTGTAATGTTACATTGATGGCCTGCGTGTTGTGGACACACGTGTAATGTTACATTGGCCTGCGTGTTGTGTACACACGTGTAACGTTACATTGATGGCCTGCGTGTTGTGGACACGTGTAACGTTACATTGGCCTGCGTGTTGTGTACATGTGTAACGTTACATTGATGGCCTGTGTGTTGTGTACACACGTGTAACGCTACATTGATGGCCTGCGTGTTGTGCACAGGCATGTAACGTTACATTGCTCTGTGTTAGCTGACAGCTACGAGACATGGGCCCATTCACCATTGCATCTGGATCTGCTTGTAATCTATTTTTCTCATCTAAGGTCCTTATCTTTGTTTCAATCGCAAACTTGCAGACAGTTCCCCCGACACGTTCATTGGTAGAGACGGTGAAGAGCAGCAGCCCCAACACCGATCCCTGTGGGACTCCACTAGTAACCGGCCCCCATTACCAGGTATACAACATCAACCGGGTTATCGACCTCCATCAACCTCGTATCTTCTTCCAAGAACATTCAACCAGTTTGCTGAGATTTGACCTTCTTTCCCAGAAGCCGTGTTGAGAGTCTCCGAGAACCCCTTCTCTGCCATGTGGTCAGGCACAGAGTCGCGAATCATCCCTACCAGTAACGGGCTGATAATTCACCAGTTTATACTTGCTGCCCTCTTTGTATATTGACATACCATGGGGCACCCTCCAGTCCAGGGAACAGTCCCAGATCGCAGCAAACTGTTAAAATATCCGAGCAATGGGTTCCCATCGCTTCCAGTGCCCTCGGGTCAATGCCAACATCCCAATCAATTAAAATCTATACGTCTTGTGTCTAGTGCTCAGGTGTCAGCTGTGGCTCAGTGGGTAGCGCTATCACCTCTGAGTCAGGAGATCGTGGGTTCAAGTCCCACTCCAGAGACTTGATACCATAATCTAGGCTGACACTCCCAGTGCAGTACTGAGGGAGCACCGCACTGTTGGCGAGGCAGTACTGAGGGAGCGCCGCACTGTCGGAGGGTCAGTGCTGAGGGAGCGCTGCACTGTCGGAGGGTCAGTACTGAGGGAGCGCCGCACTGTCGGAGGGTCAGTACTGAGGGAGCGCCGCACTGTCGGAGGGTCAGTGCTGAGGGAGCGCTGCACTGTCGGAGGGTCAGTACTGAGGGAGCGCCGCACTGTCGGAGGGTCAGTGCTGAGGGAGCGCTGCACTGTCGGAGGGTCAGTACTGAGGGAGCGCTGCACTGTTGGAGGGTCAGTACTGAGTGAGCGCTGCACTGTCGGAGGGTCAGTATTGAGGGAGCGCTGCACTGTCGGAGGGTCAGTACTGAGGGAGCGCCGCACTGTCGGAGGGTCAGTACTGAGGGAGCGCTGCGCTGTTGGAGGGTCAGTACTGAGGGAGCGCCGCACTGTTGGAGGGTCAGTACTGAGGGAGCGCCGCACTGTCAGAGGGTCAGTACTGAGGGAGCGCCGCACTGTCGGAGGGTCAGTACTGAGGGAGCGCTGCGCTGTTGGAGGGTCAGTACTGAGGGAGCGCCGCACTGTCGAGGGGCAGTACTGAGGGAGCGCCGCACTGTCGGAGGGTCAGTACTGAGGGAGCGCCGCACTGTTGGAGGGTCAGTACTGAGGGAGCGCCGCACTGTCAGAGGGGCAGTACTGAGGGAGCGCCGCACTGTCGGAGGTGCCGTCTTTCCGATGAAACATTAAACCGAGGCCCCGTCTGCCCTTTTGGGTGGATGTAAACGATCCCATGGCCACTATTTGGAAGAGCAGCAGGGGAGTTCTCCCCGGTGTCCTGGGCCAATATTTATCCCACAACCAACATCATGAAAACAGATGATCTGGTTCGCTGTCACATTGCTGTTTATGGGATCATGCTGTGCCCAAATTGGCCTCTATGTTTCCTACATTACTTCAAAAGTAGCCGTTGGCTGCGAAGTGCTTGGAGGCCATAAAAGGTGCTGTATGAACGCACGTCTTTCTCTTAAGCATCTGATACACTTTGTTGAAGATGTGTAACAACCTTTTTTAAAAAAGAAGAAAATCAATTCATGTTAAGCTCTTTTGCCCTGGAGCGAGAAGATAACGATCCGCTGCAGCAGCTGATGAACTGGTGAGGGGTGTGGAGCGGGTAGCTGGATTTTGACCCTTCAGTACAGAGTCCAAGAGCAGTGGCCTTAAAGGGCCACTCCAGGTTAGCACCCAAGCTGCACAACAGTGCTGTCCTGAAAAATCACCACGGGAGGTCTGTTTAAAGCACATTCATTTTCAAAATTCTGTCTCCAATGTCACACTTTGCACTCCTATCTGTGTTGATCACTCTGTGTTCAATTTCTTTGAGTCTCTTAAAAGCTCCATATTTATTGAGCTTTTAATCCATCACATTATTATAATTTCATATTCCCAATCATTTTATTTCCAATTTTCCTTCATGTTTCTCCCCTTCCTTGACAGACACTGACTGTTACTGGGGTACTGGTTCCACAGACACTGACTCTCACTGGGGTACTGGTTCCACAGACACTGACTCTCATTGGGGTACTGGTTCCACAGACACTGACTGTTACTGGAGTACGGGTTCCACAGACACTGACTCTCACTGGGGTACGGGTTCCACAGACACTGACTCTCACTGGGGTACAGGTTCCACACACACTGACTCTCACTGGGTACGGGTTCTACGGGCACTGACTCTCACTGGGGTACGGGTTCCACCAACACTGACTCTCACTGGGGTACGGGTTCCACAGACACTGACTCTCACTGGGGTACGGGTTCCACAGACACTGACTCTCACTGGGGTACGGGTTCCACAGACACTCACACTCACTGGGGTACGGGTTCCACAGACACTGACTCTCACTGGGGTACAGGTTCCACAGACACTGACTCTCACTGGGGTACGGGTTCCACAGACACTGACTCTCACTGGGGTACGGGTTCCACAGACACTGACTCTCACTGGGGTACGGGTTCCACAGACACTGACTCTCACTGAGGTACGGGTTCCACAGACACTGACTCTCACTGGGGTACGGGTTCCACAGACACTGACTCTCACTGGGGTACGGGTTCCACAGACACTCACACTCACTGGGGTACGGGTTCCACAGACACTGACTCTCACTGGGGTACGGGTTCCACAGACACTGACTCTCACTGGGGTACGGGTTCCACACACACTGACTCTCACTGGGGTACGGGTTCCACAGACTGATTGCCCATTTTTCGTGTGTGCGCCTGGATGTTAAGTGTGAGCAGGCTGTGTATGGGTGTGATCACAGCCAAGTCGGGTTCGATATTGGGAGCAGGGTCCTGGCCGTTTTTTTTCGCTGCTTGTGTCCTGATACTTCCTGCATTGGTAATTCGGCATGTTTCTTCTGGTTGGTTTTTTGGGATGAGGGCCATTCCCAGTCGCCACATGCTGCTGATTGGCTTGCTCGGCCCTTTGCGAGAGGCATGAACATTAAAGCGGACAACGTGGGCCGGATGCCTCCAATTTTACAGCAGTCCAGCTTCCATTGTCTCGCTTCAATTTACCGGATTTATTGATTTGCCTTGTTTGGATTTGAACTCACAACCTGTGGTCAGTCCCACCGTCACTGTACCCACAAAATCGACTCTCCTCTTCCTTATTCAACAAGCGCAGTGTTAGTTTAGGTGAAAAATGATATGCTATTAGAATTCTCTGCACTTGGAATTGTTCCATTCAAGCCCATCTGACCAACCAGAACAGGCAGACGAGGCCTCGGTGTACTGCCCCTCCAACAGTGCGGCACTCCCTCAGTACTGCCCCTCCGACAGTGCAGCGCTCCCTCAGTACTGCCCCTCCGACAGTGCAGCACTCCCTCACTACTGCCCCTCCGACAGTGCGGCGCTCCCTCAGTACTGCCCCTCCGACAGTGCGGTGCTCCCTCAGTACTGCCCCTCCGACAGTGCGGCACTCCCTCAGTACTGCCCCTCCGACAGTGCGGCACTCCCTCAGTACTGCCCCTCCGACAGTGCGGCGCTCCCTCAGTACTGACCCTCCGACAGCGTGGCGCTCCCTCAGTACTGTCCCTCCGACAGCGTGGCGCTCCCTCAGTACTGACCCTCCGACAGCGCAGCGCTCCCTCAGTACTGCCCCTCTGACAGTGCGGCGCTCCCTCAGTACTGTCCCTCCGACAGTGCGGCACTCCCTCAGTACTGCCCCTCCGACAGCACGGCGCTCCCTCAGTACTGACCCTCCGACAGTGCCCCTCAGTACTGACCCTCCGACAGCGTGGCTCTCCCTCAGTACTGCCCCTCCGACAGTGCGGCGCTCCCTCAGTACTGACCCTCCGACAGCACGGCGCTCCCTCAGTACTGACCCTCCGACAGCGTGGCTCTCCCTCAGTACTGACCCTCCGACAGTGCCCCTCAGTACTGACCCTCCGACAGCGTGGCTCTCCCTCAGTACTGCCCCTCCGACAGTGCGGCGCTCCCTCAGTACTGACCCTCCGACAGCACGGCGCTCCCTCAGTACTGACCCTCCGACAGCGTGGCTCTCCCTCAGTACTGACCCTCCGACAGCGCGGCGCTCCCTCAGTACTGACCCTCCGACAGCGCGGCGCTCCCTCAGTACTGTCCCTCCGCCAGCGCGGCGCTCCCTCAGTACTGACCCTCCGACAGCGCGGCGCTCCCTCAGTACTGCCCCTCCGACAGTGCACCTCTTCCTCAGTACTGACCCTCCGACAGCGCGGCGCTCCCTCAGTACTGCCCCTCCGACAGTGCACCTCTTCCTCAGTACTGCCCCTCCGACAGTGTGGCGCTCCCTCAGTACTGCACTGGGAGTGTCTGCCTGGATTGTGGGACTTGAACCCACGGCCTTCTGACTCAGCTGAACAGAAGAATTGTATTTTGTGTTGAGCTGGATATGATGGATTGTTCTGGTTAATGAATTGTTATTTGCTTTGTTGGGTCGGTTTAATGATGGACCTGTTGTGATTTAGCTGTCCCATCGAAGAAGAGCACGGGGAAATCGAAGGAGGAGCTTGCTCTGGAGAAGAAGAAGGAGCTGGAGAAGCGATTACAGGACATGAGCGGGCAACTCAATCACAGCAAGAAACCCAGCAAGAAAGGTAAAGCTCCACCACTGCCCGCGAGGGAACTGGATCGAGTCACCAACAACCTCTGGACTTTTGTTGGATAACCGAGAGTAGGAATAAATGGGTCTTTTTCAGGGAGGCAGGCGGTGACTAGTGGGGTACCGCAGGGATCAGTGCTTGGGCCCCAGCTATTCACAATATATATCAATGATTGGATGAGGAAACCAAATGTAATATTTCAAAGTTTGCTGACAACACGAAACTAGGTGGGATTGTGAGTTGTGAGGAGGATGCAAAGAGGCTTCAAGGTGATTTAGACAAGTTGAGTGAGTGGGCAAATACATGGCAGATGCAGTATAACGTGGATAAATGTGAAGTTATCCACTTCGGAAGGAAAAACAAAGGCAGAATATTATTAAAATGGTGATAGATTGGGAAATGTTGATGTACAGAGGGACCTGGGTGTCCTTGTACACCAGTCACTGAAAGCAAACATGCAGGTGCAGCAAGCAGTTAGGAAGGCAAATGGTATGTTGGTCTTCATTGCAAGAGGATTTGAGTACAGGAGCAAGGATGTCTTACTACAGTTGTACAGGGCCTTGGTGAGACCACACCTGGAGTACTGTGTGCAGTTTTGGTCTCCTTACCTAAGAAAGGATATACTTGCCACAGAGGGAGTGCAGCGAAGGTTCACCAGACTGATTCCTGGGATGGCAGGACTGTCGTATGAGGAGAGATTGGGTCAACTAGACCTGCATTCACTAGAGTTTAGAAGAATGAGAGGGGATCTCATTGAAACGCGTAAAATTCTGACAGGGCTAGACAGACTGGATGCAGGGAGGATGTTTCCCCTAGCTGGGGGGTTCCAGAACGAGGGGTCACAGTCTCAGGATACGGGGTAGGACATTTAGGACTGAGATGAGGAGAAATGTCTTTACTCAGAGGGTGGTGAACCTGTGGAATTCTCTACCACAGAAGGCTGTGGAGGCCAAGTCACTGAATATATTTAAGAAGGAGATAGATAGATTTCTAGACACAAAAGGCGCATGGGGAGAGAGCGGGAATATGGTATTGAGATAGAGGATCAGCCATGATCATATTGAATGGCGGAGCAGGCTCGAAGGGCCGAATGGCCGACTCCTCCTATTTTTCTATGTTCTATGTCTATGTTTCTATACGGGTATTGAGGCATATGGAGCAAAGGCGGGTAAATGGAGTTAATCAGATCAGCCATGATCTGATTAAATGGTAGAATAGGCTTGAGGGGCTGAATGGCCTCCTGCTGTTTCTAATGTTCCCCCGTAGCTGCTGAAAGACGTGGCAAGCAGCGATGAACCTGTTCTGGAGATTGGTGGAATGGAGCGAGGGGGACTTGGGCAATAAATGCCGGCCTTGCCAGCGACGCCCACACCCTGAGAACAAAGTTCAAATACTGTTTGCTGCTGTGTTTCCGCTCTAACCGTTGGGTGTTTTTTCCAACAGTGGAGAAATCGGACCCCGGGCAGGGAGGGGGTCCCTCACGGCTCAGCGGCAGCAGCAGCTCATCCTCTGAATCAGGCAGCACAAGCTCCAGCGGCTCCAGCTCCTCGGACACCAGTGAATCTGAATAGACCCCAGGGCCACCTTGCAATCTGGCTCTGGATCTACAGTTTAGGCACAGAGGGCTTGTCCTGTTCCCGGCCCGCACAACCAGAACCTTACCTCAGCGGATTCTAAGGATGTGCTGTTCTTTTTTTGAATGACTGAACCTGATGAGAGAGACCCTGACAAGCACATTCCATCGATGATCATTCACCCGACCGAGTGACTGAGGCGACCGAGTGAGCGTGCGACCGTGGTGAGCGTCGCGACCCGAGCGAGAGCGTGCGAGCGTAGCGTGCGACCGAGTGAGCGTGCGACGAGTGAGCAGAGCGACCGAGTGAGCGTGCGACCGAGTGAGCGTGCGAGCGTGCGACCGAGTGAGCGTGCGACCGAGTGAGCGTGTGAGCGACCGAAGTGAGCGTTGCGACCGACGAGCGAGCGTGCGACCGAGTGAGCGTGTGAGTGGTGGCGAACCGAGTGAACGTGTGCGACCGAGAGTGAGCGTGCGAACCGAGGTGAGCGTGCGACCGAGTGAGCGTGCGAGCGTGTGAGCGTGCTGCGACCGAGTGAGCGTGTGAGCGTGCGACCGAGTGGACCGAGTGAGCGTTGCGACCTGAGTGAGCGTGCGACCTAGGAGCGAGCGTCGCGACTCGAGCGAGCGTGTGACCGAGCGAGCGGTGAGCGTTGCGACCGAGTGAGTGAGCGTGCGACCGAGTGAGCGTGCGACCCGAGCGAGCGAGCGTCGCGACCGAGCGAGCGTGATGCGACCGAGCGAGCGTGCGAGAGCGTGTGACCGAGTGAGCGTGCGACCGAGTGAGCGTGCGACCGAGTGAACGAGCGACCGAGTGAGCGTGCGAGCGAGTGAGCGTGCGACCGATCCGAGTGAGCGTGCGACCGAGGTGAGCGTGCGACCGAGTGAGCGAGTGAGCGTGCGACCGAGCGAGCGTGCGACTGAGTGAGCCTGCGACTGAGCGAGCGTGCGACTGAGCGAGTGTGAGAGAGCGTGTGAGTGAGCGAGTGCAAGCGCGCACGCGTGTGTATATACCTAATTTATTGACATCCCGGACAAATGAATGAGCTCGGGACCAATGGTGAAGATGCCGTGCAGGATTCCACTCGCCTGCGTGGTCTGTGATCTGCAAAATTCTTCACCTGTTTCTACCTGCAGTGCACAGGCCGGGCATGGTCACTTTGGGTGCTCCGTATTTACCTGTTTCGATCTGTACTGTTTCTTAAGGACTTGTCTCGTTTTATTTTGGATGGTGTGCGGGGGAGGGGGTCCATTGTACAGAGGAAGTGTTAAATGTTTGGGGTTCCGGTGTATGAATAAGGCAGTTTCAGATTCCTCCACCGCCTTTGGAAATGAACAGGGCCGGGGGGTGGGGGGCGTGTTTTTAGACTAAGAGACTTGCGAATCATGGTTGTGTTTTTTCCGATCCATTGCTGGGTGACTGGGAGAGTCCTGTAAGTTGGACAGAAAGTCTCCAGCATTTATCATTTTACACCCCTTCGAATATTTTATTTCCAATCAGGGACGAGCAACGAAGCTCAGAATTCCTGGAGACAGAGTGACGTATTGGTGGATAGTGCGGATTGTGATCAGTGTTCCCTGTGAGGTGCGCGGACCGGTTTGCCGGCATTTTCAATGTAAAATCCGCGCTTGCACAGCATTTTGAGCGACCTGTGCAGCCCCTTAAATGGGCCGCGCACCCCAAAAAAAAGTTAATGTCTGCGAGCTCCTCTCTCCCTGTTACTGTCTGCGAGCTCCTCTCCCTCTGTTACTGTCTGCGAGCTCCTCTCTCCCTGTTACTGTCTGCGAGCTCCTCTCCCTCTGTTACTGTCTGCGAGCTCCTCTCTCCCTGTTACTGTCTGCGAGCTCCTCTCTCCCTGTTACTGTCTGCGAGCTCCTCTCTCCCTCTTACTGTCTGCGAGCTCCTCTCTCCCTCTTACTGTCTGCGAGCTCCTCTCTCCCTGTTACTGTCTGTGAGCTCCTCTCTCCCTGTTACTGTCTGCGAGCTCCTCTCTCCCTCTTACTGTCTGCGAGCTCCTCTCTCCCTCTTACTGTCTGCGAGCTCCTCTCTCCCTGTTACTGTCTGCGAGCTCCTCTCTCCCTGTTACTGTCTGCGAGCTCCTCTCTCTCCCTGTACTGTCTGCGAGCTCCTCTCTCCCTGTTACTGTCTGCGAGCTCCTCTCTCCCTGTGTTACTGTCTGCGAGCTCCTCTCTCCCTCTGTTACTGTCTGCGAGCTCCTTTCTCCCTGTTACTGTCTGCGAGCTCCTCTCTCCCTGTTACTGTCTGCGAGCTCCTCTCCCTCTGTTACTGTCTGCGAGCTCCTCTCTCCGTTACTGTCTGCGAGCTCCTCTCTCCCTGTTACTGTCTGCGAGCTCCTCTCTCCCTGTTACTGTCTGCGAGCTCCTCTCTCCCTCTGTTACTGTCTGCGAGCTCCTCTCTCCGTTACTGTCTGCGAGCTCCTCTCCCTCTGTTACTGTCTGCGAGCTCCTCTTTCTCCCTCTGTTACTGTCTGCGAGCTCCTCTCTCCCTGTTACTGTCTGCGAGCTCCTCTCTCCCTCTGTTACTGTCTGCGAGCTCCTCTCTCCCTGTTACTGTCTGCGAGCTCCTCTCTCCCTCTGTTACTGTCTGCGAGCTCCTCTCTCCCTGTTACTGTCTGCGAGCTCCTCTCTCCCTGTGTTACTGTCTGCGAGCTCCTCTCTCCCTGTGTTACTGTCTGCGAGCTCCTCTCTCCCTGTGTTACTGTCTGTGAGCTCCTCTCTCCCTGTTACTGTCTGCGAGCTCCTCTCTCCCTGTTACTGTCTGCGAGCTCCTCTCTCCCTGTTACTGTCTGCGAGCTCCTCTCTCCCTGTTACTGTCTGCGAGCTCCTCTCTCCCTGTTACTGTCTGCGAGCTCCTCTCTCCCTGTTACTGTCTGCGAGCTTCTCTCTCCCTGTTACTGTCTGCGAGCTTCTCTCTCCCTGTTACTGTCTGCGAGCTCTGTCTCACTCTGTTACTGTCTGCGAGCTCAGTCTCACTCTGTTACTGTCTGCGAGCTCAGTCTCAACTCTGTTACTGTCTGCGAGCTCAGTCTCCCTCGGTTACTGATTGCAGCCTCTAACCTTGCTGATCTAATGACCACTTGCTGCAATCTTGCTTGGTTCCTTGTCTCACTCGATGTCTTGATAATTCCTGGTTTCTTTAGAGCAAATGTATTTTTAAATACTTAATTTTAACAATGTTTGCAACCGTCTTTCACGGTAACACGGCTGCAGCACGGATGGATTCGGAGCTGCGTTTCTGAACTTTGAACAGGCACTCTCCCAGTCGCAGAGGCCAGAGCCTGTCCTGGGAATCGGACACAAATTTAAACATTGCACCAGGCGTCCCTGGTTTGGGTTCTTAAACTTTCCCTTTGCCCTTGAATCTCACCTTTTATGTATTGTGCATGCAGGTTTCCCGTAACTCCCAATATTTTTTAATGCTGTTTACAATTATAATTTTAAATTCTGTTGATAGAAAATGTTAGGTACAAGTTGATGTCGTGATTGCTTATTGTATGAAGCAATGTCAGCACTGGCTGCAGGACGGAAACTAAACCGACTCAATATCGCGTGACCTTTATTATGTTGTTTCTTTGGTTGTTATTTGGGGGGCGGGGGGCCCACACTGCGCTCACGGGTTTCATAATAAATTCTAAAAGTGCTTACAGATATTTGTGGGTCATAACTCTCTCGCCGTCTGTCCTGTGTTGCACCTCTCCTGGCCCCGGTCTCTGGCCTACATCACGCCACTCGCAGGCTCACTGTGCCCCAAGACTGCCATTCTAGTTTTAAAACCCCTGCACGGCCTCATCTGATCAGGAGTGAAGCTCTCTGGCCACAATTACTGCCCATCCCCAGCCCCCGGTCACTCCTCTCTCTCCCCAGCCCCCGGTCACTCCTCCCTCTCCCCAGCCCCCGGTCACTCCTCCCTCTCCCCAGCCCCCGGTCACTCCTCCCTCTCCCCAGCCCCCGGTCAAACCTCCCTCTCCCCAGCCCCCGGTCACTCCTCCCTCTCCCCAGCCCCCGGTCACTCCTCCCTCTCCCCAGCCCCCGGTCACTCCTCCCTCTCCCCAGCCCCCGGTCACTCCTCCCTCTCCCCAGCCCCCGGTCACTCCTCTCTCTCCCCAGCCCCCGGTCACTCCTCTCTCTCCCCAGCCCCCGGTCACTCCTCCCTCTCCCCAGCCCCCGGTCACTCCTCCCTCTCCCCCCCAGCCCCCGGTCACTCCTCCCTCTCCCCCCCAGCCCCCGGTCACTCCGCTCTCTCCCCCCCAGCCCCCGGTCACTCCGCACTCCCCCCCCCCCCCCAGCCCCCGGTCACTCCGCTCCCCCCCCCCCCCCCAGCCCCCAGTCACTCCGCTCTCCTCCTCCCTCTCCCCCCCCAAGCCCCCGGTCACTCCGCTCTCCCCCCAGCCCCCGGGAGCTTGTCCCTGTCTCATTGTCTCCATCCACTTTTCCTCAGTGTTTCCGGCTCTGTCGCCATCTGTTTCAAGCTGGGACGGAGGTGAATGAGGAACGATGTAATTGGCATTGACTGGGGTCAGCGCTTGTTCTGCAGATTTTAACCTGGTAATCCTGCATTAATTACAGACGTGAATTGATGGGCATTAGTCTGATGCTGCGGGACACATTGGGAGCACACGTGACTCCATTCAGCTTTTAAAATGTTTTGTTTGTGGATTTTTTCCCTCTGGTTTTACGAAGGTTTTGGTGAGAAGCAGTTGCAGAAGTTCCAGGAACCCGCGAGGAAGAGCTCTCATTTCTACACCAGCTCCCAACACCTCGGGACGTCCCACAACGCTTCACAGCCACTGAAGTGTAGTCACTGTTGTAATGGAGGGAACACGGCAGCCGATTTGTGCACAGCAAGCTCCCACAAACAGCCATGTGATAATGACCAGATCATCTCTTTACTGATGTTGGTGGAGGGGTAAATATTGGCCAGGACACTGGGGAGAACGGCCCTGCTCCTCTTCGAAATAATGGCTGTGGGATCTTTTACACCCACGTGAGAGAGCAGACGGGGTCTCGGTTTAACCTCTTATCCTGAAGGCCGTCACCTCCGACAGTGCGGCGCTCCCCCAGAACCGCCGCTCCGACAGTGCGGCGCTCCCCCAGTATTGCCCTTCCGACAGTGCGGCGCTTCCCCAGAACCGCCGCTCCGACAGTGCGGCGCTCCCCCAGTACCGCCGCTCCGACAGTGCGGCGCTCCCCCAGTACCGCCGCTCCGACAGTGCGGCGCTCCCCCAGTACCGCCGCTCCGACAGTGCGGCGCTCCCCCAGTACCGCCGCTCCGACAGTGCGGCGCTCCCCCAGTACCGCCGCTCCGACAGTGCGGCGCTCCCCCAGTACCGCCGCTCCGACAGTGCGGCGCTCCCCCAGTACCGCCGCTCCGACAGTGCGGCGCTCCCCCAGTACCGCCGCTCCGACAGTGCGGCGCTCCCCCAGTACCGCCGCTCCGACAGTGCGGCGCTCCCCCAGTACCGCCGCTCCGACAGTGCGGCGCTCCCCCAGTACCGCCGCTCCGACAGTGCGGCGCTCCCCCAGTACCGCCGCTCCGACTGCGGCGCTCCCCCAGTACCGCCGCTCCGACAGTGCGGCGCTCCCCCAGTACCGCCGCTCCGACAGTGCGGCGCTCCCCCAGTACCGCCGCTCCGACAGTGCGGCGCTCCCCCAGTACCGCCGCTCCGACAGTGCGGCGCTCCCCCAGTACCCGCCGCTCCGACAGTGCGGCGCTCCCCCAGTACCGCCGCTCCGACAGTGCGGCGCTCCCCCAGTACCGCCGCTCCGACAGTGCGGCGCTCCCCCAGTACCCGCCGCTCCGACAGTGCGGCGCTCCCCCAGTACCGCCGCTCCGACAGTGCGGCGCTCCCCCAGTACCGCCGCTCCGACAGTGCGGCGCTCCCCCAGTACCGCCGCTCCGACAGTGCGGCGCTCCCCCAGTACCGCCGCTCCGACAGTGCGGCGCTCCCCCAGTACCGCCGCTCCGACAGTGCGGCGCTCCCCCAGTACCGCCGCTCCGACAGTGCGGCGCTCCCCCAGTACCGCCGCTCCGACAGTGCGGCGCTCCCCCAGTACCGCCGCTCCGACAGTGCGGCGCTCCCCCAGTACCGCCGCTCCGACAGTGCGGCGCTCCCCCAGTACCGCCGCTCCGACAGTGCGGCGCTCCCCCAGTACCGCCGCTCCGCCAGTACCGCCGCTCCCCCAGTATTGCTCTTCCGACAGTGCGGCGCTCCGCCAGTACCGCCGCTCCCCCAGTATTGCTCTTCCGACAGTGCGGCGCTCCGCCAGTACCGCCGCTCCCCCAGTATTGCTCTTCCGACAGTGCGGCGCTCCGCCAGTACCGCCGCTCCCCCAGTATTGCTCTTCCGACAGTGCGGCGCTCCGCCAGTACCGCCGCTCCCCCAGTATTGCTCTTCCGACAGTGCGGCGCTCCGCCAGTACCGCCGCTCCCCCAGTATTGCTCTTCCGACAGTGCGGCGCTCCGCCAGTACCGCCGCTCCCCCAGTATTGCTCTTCCGACAGTGCGGCGCTCCGCCAGTACCGCCGCTCCCCCAGTATTGCTCTTCCGACAGTGCGGCGCTCCGCCAGTACCGCCGCTCCCCCAGTATTGCTCTTCCGACAGTGCGGCACTCCGCCAGTACCGCCGCTCCGACAGTGCGGCGCTCCCTCAGTACCGCCCCTCCGACAGTGCGGCGCTCCCCCAGTACCGTCGCTCCGACAGTGTGGCGCGCTCTCAGTACTCTGGCGAACAGCTAGTCATCTCAGGCTCCTGAGAAATATGCACTCGGTCTTTCAACCTTTCTGCCAATGATGGACACCTATGCTCATCTCTGCATCTGAGCACCAGCCGAGCTGGGCTTTAGGGTGGAGGCCATTTAGCTCACAGCCTGTCTCACTGTTTTACAACAGGTATGAAATCGAGTTGGAAACCGAGAAGGTTAAGGGGAGATTTGATGGAGGTGTTCAAAATCATGAATGGTTTTGAAAGAGTAAAATAGGAGAAACTGTTTCCAGTGGCAGGTTTGTCAGCAACCAGAGGACACAGATTGAAGGTAATTGGGAAAAGAGCCAGAGGCGACACGTGGAAACTTTTTTATGCAGCGAGTTGTGATCTGGAATGCGTTGCCTGAAAGGGCGGTGGAAGCAGATTCAATGGTAACTTACAGCCAGAGTTCCTGCTCCTGATCACTGCCCAGTGACCCCTGGGTTAGCGAGAGGGGAAATCAGCCAGGGTTCCTGCTCCTGATCACTGCCCAGTGACCCCTGGGTTAGCGAGAGGGGAAATCAGCCAGGGTTCCTGCTCCTGATCACTGTCCAGTGACCCCTGGGTTAGAGAGAGGGGAAATCAGCCAGGGTTCCTGCTCCTGATCACTGTCCAGTGACCCCTGGGTTAGCGAGAGGGGAAATCAGCCAGGGTTCCTGCTCCTGATCACAGTCCAGTGACCCCTGGGTTAGAGAGAGAGGAAATCAGCCAGGGTTCCTGCTCCTGATCACTGTCCAGTGACCCCTGGGTTAGCGAGAGGGGAAATCAGCCAGGGTTCCTGCTCCTGATCACAGTCCAGTGACCCCTGGGTTAGCGAGAGGGGAAATCAGCCAGGGTTCCTGCTCCTGATCACTGTCCAGTGACCCCTGGGTTAGAGAGAGGGGAAATCAGCCAGGGTTCCTGCTCCTGATCACTGTCCAGTGACCCCTGGGTTAGAGAGAGGGGAAATCAGCCAGGGTTCCTGCTCTTGATCACTGTCCAGTGACCCCTGGGTTAGACAGAGAGGAAATCAGCCAGGGTTCCTGCTCCTGATCACTGCCCAGTGACCCCTGGGTTAGAGAGAGAGGGGAAATCAGCCAGGGTTCCTGCTCCTGATCACTGCCCAGTGACCCCTGGGTTAGAGAGAGAGGGGAAATCAGCCAGGGTTCCTGCTCCTGATCACTGTCCAGTGACCCCTGGGTTAGAGAGAGGGGAAATCAGCCAGGGTTCCTGCTCCTGATCACTGTCCAGTGACCCCTGGGTTAGCGAGAGGGGAAATCAGCCAGGGTTCCTGCTCCTGATCACAGTCCAGTGACCCCTGGGTTAGAGAGAGAGGAAATCAGCCAGGGTTCCTGCTCCTGATCACTGTCCAGTGACCCCTGGGTTAGCGAGAGGGGAAATCAGCCAGGGTTCCTGCTCCTGATCACAGTCCAGTGACCCCTGGGTTAGCGAGAGGGGAAATCAGCCAGGGTTCCTGCTCCTGATCACTGTCCAGTGACCCCTGGGTTAGAGAGAGGGGAAATCAGCCAGGGTTCCTGCTCCTGATCACTGTGCAGTGACCCCTGGGTTAGAGAGAGAGGAAATCAGCCAGGGTTCCTGCTCCTGATCACTGCCCAGTGACCCCTGGGTTAGAGAGAGAGGGAAATCAGCCAGGGTTCCTGCTCCTGATCACTGCCCAGTGACTCCTGGGTTAGAGAGAGGGGAAATCAGCCAGGGTTCCTGCTCCTGATCACTGTCCAGTGACCCCTGGGTTAGAGAGAGGGGAAATCAGCCAGGGTTCCTGCTCCTGATCACTGTCCAGTGACCCCTGGGTTAGAGAGAGGGGAAATCAGCCAGGGTTCCTGCTCCTGATCACTGTCCAGTGACCCCTGGGTTAGAGAGAGGGGAAATCAGCCAGGGTTCCTGCTCTTGATCACTGTCCAGTGACCCCTGGGTTAGACAGAGAGGAAATCAGCCAGGGTTCCTGCTCCTGATCACTGCCCAGTGACCCCTGGGTTAGAGAGAGAGGGGAAATCAGCCAGGGTTCCTGCTCCTGATCACTGCCCAGTGACCCCTGGGTTAGAGAGAGAGGGGAAATCAGCCAGGGTTCCTGCTCCTGATCACTGTCCAGTGACCCCTGGGTTAGCGAGAGGGGAAATCAGCCAGGGTTCCTGCTCCTGATCACTGTCCAGTGACCCCTGGGTTAGAGAGAGGGGAAATCAGCCAGGGTTCCTGCTCCTGATCACTGTCCAGTGACCCCTGGGTTAGCGAGAGGGGAAATCAGCCAGGGTTCCTGCTCCTGATCACAGTCCAGTGACCCCTGGGTTAGAGAGAGAGGAAATCAGCCAGGGTTCCTGCTCCTGATCACTGTCCAGTGACCCCTGGGTTAGCGAGAGGGGAAATCAGCCAGGGTTCCTGCTCCTGATCACAGTCCAGTGACCCCTGGGTTAGCGAGAGGGGAAATCAGCCAGGGTTCCTGCTCCTGATCACTGTCCAGTGACCCCTGGGTTAGAGAGAGGGGAAATCAGCCAGGGTTCCTGCTCCTGATCACTGTCCAGTGACCCCTGGGTTAGAGAGAGGGGAAATCAGCCAGGGTTCCTGCTCTTGATCACTGTCCAGTGACCCCTGGGTTAGACAGAGAGGAAATCAGCCAGGGTTCCTGCTCCTGATCACTGCCCAGTGACCCCTGGGTTAGAGAGAGAGGGGAAATCAGCCAGGGTTCCTGCTCCTGATCACTGCCCAGTGACCCCTGGGTTAGAGAGAGAGGGGAAATCAGCCAGGGTTCCTGCTCCTGATCACTGTCCAGTGACCCCTGGGTTAGAGAGAGGGGAAATCAGCCAGGGTTCCTGCTCCTGATCACTGTCCAGTGACCCCTGGGTTAGCGAGAGGGGAAATCAGCCAGGGTTCCTGCTCCTGATCACAGTCCAGTGACCCCTGGGTTAGAGAGAGAGGAAATCAGCCAGGGTTCCTGCTCCTGATCACTGTCCAGTGACCCCTGGGTTAGCGAGAGGGGAAATCAGCCAGGGTTCCTGCTCCTGATCACAGTCCAGTGACCCCTGGGTTAGCGAGAGGGGAAATCAGCCAGGGTTCCTGCTCCTGATCACTGTCCAGTGACCCCTGGGTTAGAGAGAGGGGAAATCAGCCAGGGTTCCTGCTCCTGATCACTGTGCAGTGACCCCTGGGTTAGAGAGAGAGGAAATCAGCCAGGGTTCCTGCTCCTGATCACTGCCCAGTGACCCCTGGGTTAGAGAGAGAGGGAAATCAGCCAGGGTTCCTGCTCCTGATCACTGCCCAGTGACTCCTGGGTTAGAGAGAGGGGAAATCAGCCAGGGTTCCTGCTCCTGATCACTGTCCAGTGACCCCTGGGTTAGAGAGAGGGGAAATCAGCCAGGGTTCCTGCTCCTGATCACTGTCCAGTGACCCCTGGGTTAGAGAGAGGGGAAATCAGCCAGGGTTCCTGCTCCTGATCACTGTCCAGTGACCCCTGGGTTAGAGAGAGGGGAAATCAGCCAGGGTTCCTGCTCTTGATCACTGTCCAGTGACCCCTGGGTTAGACAGAGAGGAAATCAGCCAGGGTTCCTGCTCCTGATCACTGCCCAGTGACCCCTGGGTTAGAGAGAGAGGGGAAATCAGCCAGGGTTCCTGCTCCTGATCACTGCCCAGTGACCCCTGGGTTAGAGAGAGAGGGGAAATCAGCCAGGGTTCCTGCTCCTGATCACTGTCCAGTGACCCCTGGGTTAGAGAGAGGGGAAATCAGCCAGGGTTCCTGCTCCTGATCACTGTCCAGTGACCCCTGGGTTAGAGAGAGGGGAAATCAGCCAGGGTTCCTGCTCCTGATCACTGTCCAGTGACCCCTGGGTTAGCGAGAGGGGAAATCAGCCAGGGTTCCTGCTCCTGATCACAGTCCAGTGACCCCTGGGTTAGAGAGAGAGGAAATCAGCCAGGGTTCCTGCTCCTGATCACTGTCCAGTGACCCCTGGGTTAGCGAGAGGGGAAATCAGCCAGGGTTCCTGCTCCTGATCACAGTCCAGTGACCCCTGGGTTAGCGAGAGGGGAAATCAGCCAGGGTTCCTGCTCCTGATCACTGTCCAGTGACCCCTGGGTTAGAGAGAGGGGAAATCAGCCAGGGTTCCTGCTCCTGATCACTGTCCAGTGACCCCTGGGTTAGAGAGAGGGGAAATCAGCCAGGGTTCCTGCTCTTGATCACTGTCCAGTGACCCCTGGGTTAGACAGAGAGGAAATCAGCCAGGGTTCCTGCTCCTGATCACTGCCCAGTGACCCCTGGGTTAGAGAGAGAGGGGAAATCAGCCAGGGTTCCTGCTCCTGATCACTGCCCAGTGACCCCTGGGTTAGAGAGAGAGGGGAAATCAGCCAGGGTTCCTGCTCCTGATCACTGTCCAGTGACCCCTGGGTTAGAGAGAGGGGAAATCAGCCAGGGTTCCTGCTCCTGATCACTGTCCAGTGACCCCTGGGTTAGCGAGAGGGGAAATCAGCCAGGGTTCCTGCTCCTGATCACAGTCCAGTGACCCCTGGGTTAGAGAGAGAGGAAATCAGCCAGGGTTCCTGCTCCTGATCACTGTCCAGTGACCCCTGGGTTAGCGAGAGGGGAAATCAGCCAGGGTTCCTGCTCCTGATCACAGTCCAGTGACCCCTGGGTTAGCGAGAGGGGAAATCAGCCAGGGTTCCTGCTCCTGATCACTGTCCAGTGACCCCTGGGTTAGAGAGAGGGGAAATCAGCCAGGGTTCCTGCTCCTGATCACTGTGCAGTGACCCCTGGGTTAGAGAGAGAGGAAATCAGCCAGGGTTCCTGCTCCTGATCACTGCCCAGTGACCCCTGGGTTAGAGAGAGAGGGAAATCAGCCAGGGTTCCTGCTCCTGATCACTGCCCAGTGACTCCTGGGTTAGAGAGAGGGGAAATCAGCCAGGGTTCCTGCTCCTGATCACTGTCCAGTGACCCCTGGGTTAGAGAGAGGGGAAATCAGCCAGGGTTCCTGCTCCTGATCACTGTCCAGTGACCCCTGGGTTAGAGAGAGGGGAAATCAGCCAGGGTTCCTGCTCCTGATCACTGTCCAGTGACCCCTGGGTTAGAGAGAGGGGAAATCAGCCAGGGTTCCTGCTCTTGATCACTGTCCAGTGACCCCTGGGTTAGACAGAGAGGAAATCAGCCAGGGTTCCTGCTCCTGATCACTGCCCAGTGACCCCTGGGTTAGAGAGAGAGGGGAAATCAGCCAGGGTTCCTGCTCCTGATCACTGCCCAGTGACCCCTGGGTTAGAGAGAGAGGGGAAATCAGCCAGGGTTCCTGCTCCTGATCACTGTCCAGTGACCCCTGGGTTAGAGAGAGGGGAAATCAGCCAGGGTTCCTGCTCCTGATCACTGTCCAGTGACCCCTGGGTTAGCGAGAGGGGAAATCAGCCAGGGTTCCTGCTCCTGATCACTGCCCAGTGACCCCTGGGTTAGAGAGAGAGGAAATCAGCCAGGGTCCCTGCTCCTGATCACTGCCCAGTGACCCCTGGGTTAGAGAGAGGGGAAATCAGCCAGGGTTCCTGCTCCTGATCACTGCCCAGTGACCCCTGGGTTAGAGAGAGGGGAAATCAGCCAGGGTTCCTGCTCCTGATCACTGCCCAGTGACCCCTGGGTTAGAGAGAGAGGAAATCAGCCAGGGTCCCTGCTCCTGATCACTGCCCAGTGACTACTGCAGGATAGTGCATGCGTGTGAAAATCGGGTCAGGGCAGGACCTGGCTCTTCTGTGATGGTCCCACGGTCGAATATCCTGCCAACACACAGCGGTCTCCCCCAGGACGAGCGGACACTTGTGTGAGGCATCGGAATGTGAGTGGTGCGTGAACCCAGGCCAGAGTCGTTCTGATAAACCATTGGAGAAGCTTTTTTTTAATCAAACTAATTTATTGCTCTGCTGACGATTAAATATATATTTTTTCCTTTTAAAATATTCACTGTTTTGTTGGTCAGATATGTAGAGGGATGTGCCCAACTCAGAACTTTACAGAAAGAAAGGTGAGACAGAAATTCTACAAACAAAGCGATTTTCCCCCCCCCCCCCCCCAACAATTTCCCCCCCGCCCCCCCCCCCCCGCGCGATCCCCCATCCCTCCCGCTATGGCGATCCGAGTTTTTCTCTGCGCTCCTGGAGGATTGAGAGGCCCCGGATTCCTGGAATTTTTGGGACATGTCTCATGAGACTTGATTGTACCTTGCTGGGATCCTGACCCAGGGCAGAGACCAAGTTAGGGGGCGTCTCCCAACCAACCCAAGTTAGGGGACGTGTCTCAATCACATTATCAACAATCCATAGCATTGATGGTGGGCGTACAGTTAATGGTGGCAAATTCATTAATTGTTCAAACAGTCATCCAATTTACATCCGTTTCAGTTTTCTCTTGGGAGGGTGAGCGGTCAGATATTGGTTTAATTCCAGGCAAGCTGCTCGTTAACCCTTTCATTGCAGAGTGAAAACTCCTGGACACCAAATCCTGCGCTCACTGGTCTCCGATTCATACAGAGAAGAAGCTCAGGTGAGGGTGTAACTGCAGGACAGGACCCAGGTTACAGAGAAAGCTCAGGTGAGGGTGTAACTGCAGGACAGGACCCAGGTTACAGAGAAGCTCAGGTGAGGGTGTAACTGCAGGACAGGACCCAGGTTACAGAGAAGCTCAGGTGAGGGTGTAACTGCAGGACAGGACCCAGGTTACAGAGAAGCTCAGGTGAGGGTGTAACTGCAGGACAGGACCCAGGTTACAGAGAAGCTCAGGTGAGGGTGTAACTGCAGGACAGGACCCAGGTTACAGAGAAGCTCAGGTGAGGGTGTAACTGCAGGACAGGACCCAGGTTACAGAGAAGCTCAGGTGAGGGTGTAACTGCAGGACAGGACCCAGGTTACAGAGAAGCTCAGGTGAGGGTGTAACTGCAGGACAGGACCCAGGTTACAGAGAAGCTCAGGTGAGGGTGTAACTGCAGGACAGGACCCAGGTTACAGAGAAGCTCAGGTGAGGGTGTAACTGCAGGACAGGACCCAGGTTACAGAGTAGCTCAGGTGAGGGTGTAACTGCAGGACAGGACCCAGGTTACAGAGAAGCTCAGGTGAGGGTGTAACTGCAGGACAGGACCCAGGTTACAGAGAAGCTCGGGTGAGGGTGTAACTGCAGGACAGGACCCAGGTTACAGAGAAGCTCAGGTGAGGGTGTAACTGCAAGACAGGACCCAGGTTACAGAGTAGATCAGGTGAGGGTGTAACTGCAGGACAGGACCCAGGTTACAGAGAAGCTCAGGTGAGGGTGTAACTGCAGGACAGGACCCAGGTTGCAGAGAAGCTCAGGTGAGGGTGTAACTGCAGGACAGGACCCAGGTTACAGAGTAGATCAGGTGAGGGTGTAACTGCAGGACAGGACCCAGGTTACAGAGTAGATCAGGTGAGGGTGTAACTGCAGGACAGGACCCAGGTTACAGAGAAGCTCAGGTGAGGATGTAACTGCAGGACAGGACCCAGGTTACAGAGTCGATCAGGTGAGGGTGTAACTGCAGGACAGGACCCAGGTTACAGAGAAGCTCGGGTGAGGGTGTAACTGCAGGACAGGACCCAGGTTACAGAGTCGATCAGGTGAGGGTGTAACTGCAGGACAGGACCCAGGTTACAGAGAAGCTCAGGTGAGGGTGTAACTGCAGGACAGGACCCAGGTTACAGAGAAGCTCAGGTGAGGGTGTAACTGCAGGCAGGACCCGGGTTACAGAGTAGATCAGGTGAGGGTGTAACTGCAGGACAGGACCCAGGTTACAGAGTCGATCAGGTGAGGGTGTAACTGCAGGACAGGACCCAGGTTACAGAGAAGCTCAGGTGAGGGTGTAACTGCAGGACAGGACCCAGGTTACAGAGTCGATCAGGTGAGGGTGTAACTGCAGGACAGGACCCAGGTTACAGAGAAGCTCAGGTGAGGGTGTAACTGCAGGACAGGACCCAGGTTACAGAGAAGCTCAGGTGAGGGTGTAACTGCAGGACAGGACCCAGGTTACAGAGAAGCTCAGGTGAGGGTGTAACTGCAGGACAGGACCCAGGTTACAGAGAAGCTCAGGTGAGGGTGTAACTGCAGGACAGGACCCAGGTTACAGAGAAGATCAGGTGAGGGTGTAACTGCAGGACAGGACCCAGGTTACAGAGAAGCTCAGGTGAGGGTGTAACTGCAGGACAGGACCCAGGTTACAGAGTAGATCAGGATGTCACTTAGGGTTCGATAGATTTGTAGGAGAATGGGATGCACCGAGAATGGGAGGAGCCCCAGAGTTCTGGGCTAGAATCGAGAATAAAAGGGAAACCCAGAAGAGGGAACAAAGGAGCTGTGGAGTAAAGAGAGAAAGTACACGGGTGACTGAATCTGGAACGGGTAGTAGGTAGGACCAGGGTAGAGGGTAAAGATTAGTAGGGTTATCGGGAACAGAGTGACTGGTCTGTCCTACAGGAGCCAATCCTTTGTTATTCATTCTCAAGATGTGGGCATTTATTGCCCATCTCTAGTCGCCCCTTGAGAAGGTGGTGGTGAGCTGCCTTGAACTGATGCAGTCCGTGTGGTGAAGGTACTCCACCTGTTGAGGTAGGGAGGTAATGATGGGTTAACCATCAGCAGGACCATAGCTAGATCTGGATTTGGGTATAGGAGGGCCCATTATCAACGGGATAACTACCGAGGACTGTCGGTGCCTTCAGGCCATAGGATAGCAGATTGGGAAGATATAGGTCTACTGAAATTTAATGGGGAGAGTGTGCAGTGAAAGGAGGAATTGGGAGAGGAAATGCTGTCTAATACTCCGAACACTTTAAAAGAGGAGCAGAGAGACTTGGAGGTTCAGACAGAGGGAGCACAAATTAACAAAGCTGTTTTATCAAAAGAAACATCTTATGTTATCCTTTTGACATGGGTAGGGAATTGGTCGGGAGATGGGAGACAGAGACTGGGGATAAAGGGAATGTTCTCCAAATGGCCGGATGTGACTAGTGGTGTCCCCCAGGGATCTGTACTGGGGCCTCAGCTTTTCACTATAAATAATTTGGATGAAGGAATAGAGAGCCGAATATCCAAGTTTGCTGACAACACCAAGTTAGGTGGCATAGTGGAGAGGGGAGCAGAAAGTTGCAAAGGGACATTCAGTGTGGGGGCAAAACTGCCCGATGGAGTTCAATGTGGGGAAGTGTGAGGTCACCCTCTTTGGACCCAGGAAAGATCAGTCAGAGTATTTTCTAAATGGGGAGAAGCTGGGAACTGTGGGGGAGCCGAGAGATTTAGGGGTCCAAGCTCAGAAATCATTAAAGCTGGTGGACAGGAACAAAAAAGAATCAAAAAGGCCAATGGAATGTTGGTCTTTATCTCGAGGGGCTGGAATACAAAGGGAGGAAGTTATGTTCCAGTTATATAAAGCTCTGGTCAGACCCCATCTGGAGCGACTGCGATCAGTTCTGGGCCCCGCCCCTCAAGAAGGATATATCGGCCTCGGAGGGGGGGCAGCACAGATTCACCAGAATGATACCGGGGCTGAAAGGGTTAAATTCCGAGGACAGGTTGCACAGACTGGGCTTGTATTCCCTGGAGTTTAGAAGATTAAGGGGTGATCTAATCGAGGTGTTTAAGATGATTAAAGGAGTTGATGGGGTCGAGAGAGAGAAACTATTTCCTCTGGTGGGGGGAGTCCAGAACAAGGGGGCAGAACCTTAAAAATTAGAGCCAGGCCGTTCAGGGGTGATGTCAGGAAGCACTTCTTCACACAAAGGGTGGTGGAAATCTGGAACTCTCTCCCCCAAAAAACTGTCGAGGCTGGGGGTCAATTGAAAATGTCAAAACTGAGATTGATGGATTTTTGTTGGGCGAGGGTATTAAGGGTTATGAACCAAGGCGGGTAAATGGAGTTAAGACACAGATCAGCCACGATCTAATTGAATGGTGGAACAGGCTCGAGGGGCTGAATGGCCTCCTCCTGTTCCTGTGTAACAGGCTCGAGGGGCTGAATGGCCTGTTCCTGTGTAACAGGCTTGAGGGGCTGAATGGCCTCCTGTTCCTGTGTAACAGGCTCGAGGGGCTGAATGGCCTCCTCCTGTTCCTGTGTAACAGGCTCGAGGGGCTGAATGGCTTCCTCCTGTTCCTGTGTAACAGGCTCGAGGGGCTGAATGGCCTCCTCCTGTTCCTGTGTAACAGGCTCGAGGGGCTGAATGGCCTCCTGTTCCTGTGTAACAGGCTCGAGGGGCTGAATGGCCTCCTCCTGTTCTTGTGTAACAGGCTCGAGGGGCTGAATGGCCTCCTCCTGTTCCTGTGTAACAGGCTCGAGGGGCTGAATGGCCTCCTCCTGTTCCTGTGTTTTATAAATAGTGATCGAGTACAAATGCAAAGACGGTGTTAGATCTGTGCAAATCATTGCTGAGGCCACAGTTAGAATATTGTCTTCAGTTGTGGAATCCTCACTTTCGGAAGTCAAGGCTGTGCAGAGATTCACTGGGGATCCCAGGGATGAGGAAGGCTGTGGAGAGATTCACTGGGGATCCCAGGGATGAGGAAGGCTGTGGAGAGATTCACTGGGGATCCCAGGGATGAGGAAGGCTGTGGAGAGATTCACTGGGGATCCCAGGGATGAGGGACTTCAGTTCTATAACTGGAGCTGTCCCCGTTCGAGCCGAGAAGACGTTGGAAAGCTGATCGAGGTGTTCAAAGTTATAGGTTTTTGATGAGGTAAATTGGGAAAGAGGTCCAGTGAGTCAGTGGAGGGTCATTACCAATAGGACAAGGAGAGAGGTTAGGAGAATGTGTTTTACACAGCAAGTTGTTAGGTCATGGAATGCCCGACCAGAAACAGTGGTGGCAGCAGAAACCATGATGGGTTTTAAAAGAGAAATAAACATTTAAAAAAGAAAAATCTAAAAGGGTTTGGGGAGTGGATAGCTCTTTGAAGCCGACACACACACGATGGGCCAAATGAGCACCTGTGCTGCAACACTCCATGATCCCAGTGCCTGGCCTATCTCGGGTATCAGCTCATGGTGTCGATCAGAGGACTGACGGTCACAATCTTCCAATCAATCATCTTGCAGCCATCTTATGAAGGGGTTCGATAGGGTAGATGTGGAGAAGATGTTTCCACTTGTGGGGGAGACCAGAACTTGGGGCCATCAATATAAGATAGTCACTAATAAATCCAATCGGGAATTCAGGAGGAACTTCTTTACCCAGAGAGTGGGGAGAATGTGGAACTCGGGGAGTGGTTGAGGCGAAGAGCAGAGATGCATTTAGGGGAAGCTGGATAAACACATGAGGGAGAAAGGAATCGAAGGATATGTTGATAGGGTGAGATGAAGAGGGGTTGGAGGAGGCTCGAGTGGAGCAGAAACCACAGAGCAGCTGGGCCGAATGGCCTGTTTTTGTGCTGTACATTCTTTGCAATCTCAACCTCAAAGGCCTGTTGCCCATAAAGCCTTAGTCTCGCATAAACTGATTACTTTGTCACTGGACACAAAGTATTCCTGGTTTGCGATACTGCTGGGGCTGAAGAGCTGTTAGTTCACTGTGTGAAGCAGTTGTGAGGTTTGTCGATGTGAAAAATGCTAAGAAATAAAACCGAGGTTTTGTTCAGAAAGGAGTAATTGTGTTAAACACTTTTTAAATACTGTTATTCCACTTGAAAGTAATACCATAAATTCTGTCACTTTAAAAAAAAGTTATAAAAAGGTTTGTTAATGCTCTGGGGCCCAGGGCACTCTGATCGCCTGATGTGTGGGCAGCCAGCACCTGAAAGACAAAAGACAGTCTCTTGTTTCAGGCTAGACTTTCCTCACAACTGGTTTCTGTTTCTGGTGCAGATTTGCTGCTTTTTTTCCCGTACCCAGTCCCAGAGGCCCAGGCTTTTGGGATCAATCCGTAAATAAATCAATCAATAAATAAATAAATAGTTGGTTCAGGATGAGCACAGGGAGTGAGTGACATCCAAAGCCCTCAGTCCAGCTGCAGTTTGATTTGAATTGTTGCTGTTCAGTTAGCTGCAGATTCCCTTCATCTGCATATACATTTTGTACAAAGCTCCCGCTGGCCAGTCACACGCCGACAGTGAACTCTGCTGGGACCTGGGCTCGATACCGAGTCACTCTGGGTGATGTTCCATGGGGAGTCGTTCCGGCTGTCGGTCGGCGCGGAGTCGCTCTGGGTGTCGGTCGGCGCGGAGTCGCTCCGGGTGTTTGATGCGGAGTCGCTCCGGCTGTCGGTCGGCGCGGAGTCGCTCCAGGTGTTTGATGCGGAGTCGCTCCGGGTGTTTGATGCGGAGTCGCTCCGGCTGTCGGTCGGCGCGGAGTCGCTCCGGGTGTTTGATGCGGAGTCGCTCCGGCTGTCGGTCGGCGCGGAGTCGCTCCAGGTGTTTGATGCGGAGTCGCTCCGGCTGTCGGTCGGATTTGGCTCACATCAGGGCACAGAGGCGGGAGCGGGCGGGCCCGGGGTTGGACTCGGCCTCGGGGCTCACTTTGCTCCTGTCCCGGACCAGGACGGGCTGGTTGCCGAACTGCCGGTACCACAGGCTCTGGCTGCGGCCCAGGAAGCTGTCAGGCCCAGGCCCCGGGCCCGAGCCCAGCGCCCGCCGCTCCAGCTGCTGTTGCTGCTGTGCCCAGATCAGCAGCGAGGTGTCGCGGTAGCGGAGCCGGCCGTGGGCCTCGGACAGAGCCTTGTCCGCCAGCGGCCTCCGCCCGCCCGCCGCTCCGCTCATCCTCGCCCGGGCCCTCGGGGAACCATGGCAACCGGCTCCGGAAACACCCGAACCCCGGGGAACCATGGCAACCGGCTCCGGAAACACCTGAGCCCCCGGGAACCATGGCAACCAGCTCCGGAAACACCCGAGCCCCGGGGAACCATGGCAACCAGCTCCGGAAACACCCGAGCCCCGGGGAACCATGGCAACCGGCTCCGGAAACACCCGAGACCCGGGGCGGGCGTGATTCGGTTCAACAACTTCACGCTGCGGCTTCAACACAGAAAACCCGCCCCCGGCGCTTCACAGGAGCAATTATTTAAAAAGATCAACACCGAGCCTCAAGGAGATATTATGGCAGGTGACCAAAAGCTTAGAGGTCGGTTGTAAGGAGAGTCTTAAAGGAGGAGAGAGAGACGGAGAGGTTTACACAGAAACTGAAGATAGGAGCAGGAGTCGGCCATTCGGCCCCTCGAGCCTGCTCCGCCATTCAATGAGATCATGGCTGATCATCCAAACTCAGTACCCTGTCCCTGCTTTCTCCCCATATCCCTTGGTCCCTTTAGCCTTAAGAAATATATCTAACTCCTTCTTGAATATATTTAATGAATTGGCCTCAACTGTCTTCTGTGGCAGAGAATTCCACAGGTTCACCACTCTCTGGGTGAAGAAATTCCTCCTCTGTCCTAAATGGCTTACCCCTTATCCTTAGACTGTGACCCCTGATTCTGGACTCTCCTGCCATCGGGAGCATCCTTCCAGCATCTAGTCTGTCCAGTCCAGTTAGAATTTTATAAGTTTCAATGAGATCCCCTCTCAATCTTCTAAACTCTAGCGAGTACAAGCCTAATTGACCCAATCTCTCTCCAAACGTCATTCCTGCCATCCCAGGTATCAGCCTGGTGAATCTTCGCTGAACTCCTTCCATGGCAAAAACATCCTTCCTCAGATAAGGCGACCAAAACTGCACACAATACTCAAGGTGTGGTCTCACCAAGGCCCTGTACAACTGCAGCAAGACATCCTTGTTCCTGTACTCAAACCCCCTCGCTACGAAGGCCAACATACCATTTGCCTTCTTAACCGCCTGCTGCACCTGCATGCTTACCTTCAGCGACTGGTGCACAAGGACACCCAGGTCTCGTTGCACTTCCCCTTCTCCCAATCTATTGCCGTTCAGATAATCTGCCTTCCTGTTTTTGCCACCAAAGTGGATAACCTCGCATTTATCCACATTATACTGCATCTGCCCAATTACCTAACCTGTCCAAATCATACTGGAGTTTCTCTGCATCCTCCTCACAGCACATGCCCACCCAGCTTTGTGTCGTCTGCAAACTTGGAGATATCTAGCTCCCTCGTCTTGATCATTTATATATATATATTGTCAATAGCTGGGGTCCTAGCACCAATCTCTGCGGTACCCCACTAGTCACTGCCTGCCACTCGCAAAAAGACCTGTTTATTCCAACTCTTTGCTTCCTGTCTGCCAACCAGTTCTCTATCCAAGTCAGTACCTTACCCCCAATCCCATGTGCTTTAACTTTGCACGCTAATCTCTTATGCGAGACCTTATCGAAAGCCTTCTGAAAGTCCAAATACACCACATCCACTGGTTCTCCCTTATCTATTCTACCAGTCACATCCTCAAAAAATTCCAGTAATTTAGTCAAGCATGATTTACCTTTTGTAAATCCATGTTGACTTTGTCCGATCCTGTCGCTGTTTTCCAAATGCTCTACTATTACATCTTTTATAATGGACTCTAGCATTTTCCCCACTACCGATGTCAGGCTTACCGGTCTATAATTCCCCGTTTTCTCTCTACCACCTTTTTTAAATAGGGGGGTTATATTAGCTACCCTCCAATCCATGGGAACTGTTCCAGAGGCTATAGAATTTTGGAAGATGACCAGCAATGCATCTACTAGTATAATTGGTGGTATTGATTTAATTTAAATTAATTAAAGGGTAAGTCATGGCAGCAAAGCTCGGCCCCGTGGCATGCTCCTCCTGCACTATGTGGGAAATCAGGGACAATTCCTGTGTCTCTGACGACCATGTGTGCGGGAATTGTATCCAGCTGCAGCTACTGGCAGACCGCATTGCGGTGCTGGAGCTGCGAATGAATACATACTGGAGCATTCGCGATGTTGAGGACGTCGTGGATATCACGTTTAATCAGTTGGTCACACCGCAGGTAAAGGCTGCACAGGCAGGAAGGGAATGGGTGACCGCCAGGCAGAGTAGTAGGCGCAGGCAGGTAGTGCGGGGGTCTCCTGTGGCCATCCCCCTCTCAAACAGATATACCACTTTGGATATTGTTGGGGAGGATGGCTTATCGGGGGAAGGAAGCAGCAACCAACTTCCTGGCACCGTGGGTGGTTCTGCTGCATGGGACGGGAGGAAAAATAATGGGAGAGCTATAGTGATAGGGGATTCTATTGTAAGAGGAATAGATAGGTGTTTCTGCGGCCGCAAACGAGACTCCAGGATGGTATATTGCCTCCCTGGTGCAAGGGTCAAGGATGTCTCGGAGCGGCTGCGGGGCATTCTGGAGGGGGAGGATGAACAGCCAGTTGTCGTGGTGCATATAGGTACCAACGATATAGGTAAAAAACGGGATGCGGTCCTAAAAGCTGAATATAGGGAGTTAGGAGGTAAATTAAAAAATAGGACCTCAAAGGTAGTAATCTCAGGATTGCTACCAGTGCCACGTGCTAGTCAGAAGAAATAGAAGGATATTTCAGATTAATATGTGGCTAGAAAAATGATGTAAAGGGTAGGGATTCAAATTCCTGCGACATTGGAACTGGTTCTGAGGGAGGTGGGACCAGTACAAACTGGACGGTTTGCACCTGGGCAGGACCGGGACTGATGTCCTGGGGGAGTGTTTGCTAGTGCTGTTGGGGAGGGTTTAAACTAAAATGGCAGGGGGTTGGGAACCTGTGCAGGGAGACAGAGGAAAGGGAAGCAAGGATAGAAGCAAAAGACAGGAAGGAGAAAAGCAAAAGTGGAAGTCAGAGTAATCAAGGGTGTAAATCAAACATGGCCGCAGTAAACAATAATTCTAAAAGGTCTAAGAGTGTTAAAAAAACAAGCCTGAAGGCTTCGTGTCTTAATGCGAGGAGCATTCGTAATAAGGTGGATGAACTAGCTGCGCAAATAGATGTAAACGGATATGATATAATTGGGATTACGGAGACATGGCTCCAGGGTGACCAAGGCTGGGAATTCAACATCCAGGGGTATTCAATATTCAGGAAGGACAGGCAAAAAGGAAAAGGTGGTGGGGTAACATTGCTGGTTAAAGAGGAGATTAACACAATAGTAAGGAAGGATATTAGCTCTGATGATGTGGAATCTGTATGGGTAGAGCTGAGAAATACCAAGGGGCAGAAAACATTAGTGGGAGTTGTATACAGACCCTCAAACAGTAATGCTGAGGTTGGGGATGGCATTAAATGGGAAATTAGAGATGCGTGCAATAAGGGCACAGCAGTTATCATGGGTGACTTTAATCTACATATAGATTGGTCTAACCAAATTAGTAACAATACTGTGGAAGAGGAATTCCTAGAGTGTATACGGATGGTTTCCTGGACCAATATGTCGAGGAACCAACGAGAGATCACGCCATCTTAGACTGGGTATTATGTAATGAGAGAGGATTAATTAGCAATGTTGTTGTGCGAGGCCCCTTGGGGAGGAGCGATCATAATATGATAGAATTCTTCATTAAGATGGAGAGTGAAGTAGTTGATTCAGAGACTTGGGTACTGAATTTAAATAAAGGAAACTACGATGGTATGAGGCACGAGTTGGCTAGAATGGATTGGGGAATGTTACTTAAAGGGTTGACGGTGAATAGGCAATGGCAAACATTTAAAGATTGCATGGATGAACTACAGAATTTGTTCATCCCTGTTTGGCATAAAAATAAAACAAAAAAGGTGACTCAACATTGGCTAACAAGGGAAATTAGGGATAGCATAAGATCCAAGGAGAGGACATATACATTGACCAGAAAAAGCAGCAAACCTGAGGATTGGGAGCAGTTTAGGATTCAGCAAAGGAGGACAAAAGGAGTAATTCAGAGAGGGAAAATAGAGTATGAGAGTAAGCTTTCAGGGAACATAAAAACTGACTGTAAAAACTTCTATAGATATGTGAAGAGAAAAAGATTGGTGAAGTCAAGCGTAGGTCCCTTGCAGTCAGAATCAGGGGAACTTATAATGGGGAACAAAGAAATGGCAGACCAATTAAATACATACTTTGGTTCTGTCTTCATAGGGGAGCTAGGAAAGATATTAAAAAGCAGGATCTCAAAGGTAGTAATCTCTGGATTACTCCCAGTGGCACGTGCTAGTGAGTATAGAAATAGGAGGAGAGAGCAGATGAATGTGTGGCTGGAGAGATGGTGCAGGAGGGAGGGTTTTAGATTCCTGAGGCATTGGGACCGTTTCTGGGGGAGGTGGGACCTGTACAAGCTGGACGGGTTGCACCTCAACAGGGCCAGGACCAATATCCTCACGGGGGGGTTTGCTAGAGCTGTTAGGGAGGGTTTAAACTAGCTTGGCAGGGGGATGGGAACCTGAGAGTAGGTTCAGGAGGGAGAGAAGCAAAGCTGGAATTGGAGGGCAGAAAATGAGGAAGCGAGTCTGGAAGGCAGAGGAAACAAAGGCTGGAAAATAGACTCCAAGGGAGTTTGGCAGTGCTAAATGGTATATACTTCAATGCAAGGAGTATAGGGAATAAGGTAGATGAGCTGAGGGCACAGATAGACAGGTGGGAGCATGATATTATAGCTATTACTGAGACATGGCTGAAAGAAGGACAGGAATGGCAGCTTAATATTCCTGGTTACAGGGTTTTCAGACGAGATAGAGAGGGGGATAAAAAAGGAGGGGGGTTGCAGTATTGATTGGAGAAACAATTACAGCTGTGAGGAGGGAGGATACGTTAGAAGGATCATCCAATTAAGCCATATGGGTTGAACTGAAGAATAAAAAAGGGGCGCTCACACTGCTGGGAGTGTATTACAGACCCCCAAACAGTCAGAGGGAGATAGAAGAGCAAATATGTCGGCAGATTTCTGAGAAGTGCAAACACTATAGGGCAGTAATAGGGGATTTCAACTACCCTAATATTAACTGGAATAAAATTAGTGCGAAAGGCATAGCGGGCACGGAACTCCTAAAATGCATTTAGGAGAATTTTGTTAGCCAGTATGTAGCAAGCCCAATAAGGGAGGGGGTGGTTCTGGACTTAGTTTTAGGGAATGAAGCTGGGCAGGTGGAAGGGGTATCAGTGGGAGAGCATTTTAGGGGTAGTGATCATAATTCAGTTAGATTTAGGGTAGTTATGGAAAAGGACAAAGCTAGACCAGGAGTAAAAGTTCTCAATTGGGGAAAAGCCAATTTTACTAAGCTGAGAGGTGATTTAGCCAAAGTGGACTGGAGACAGAAGCTTGAAGGTAAATCAGTGTCAGAGCAGTGGGAGGCATTCAAGGAGGAGATAGTGAGGGTTCAGAGCAAATATGTTCCCTTAAAGAAAAAGGGTGGGACTAACAAATCCAGAACCCCCTGGATGTCAAGGGACAGACAGGACAGGATAAAGAAAAAAAGGGAAGATTGTGACAGATACTGAGGGCTCAATACTGCAGAAACTCTAGAAGAGTATAGAAAGTGCAGGGGTGCAATTAAAAAGGAAATTAGTATTAAGGGGTTTAGCATCTTTGAAAGTGGATAAATCCCCAGGTCCGGATAAAATATATCCCAGACTGTTAAGAGAGGAAATAGCAGAGGCTCTGACCATCATTTTCCAATCCTCTCTGGCTACAGGTGTGGTGCCGGAGGATTGGAGGATTGCTAACATGGTACCGTTGTTTAAAAAGGGAGAAAGGGATAGACCAAGTAATTACAGGCCAGTCAGTCTAACCTCGGTGGTGGGAAAATTATTGGAAAAATTTTGAGGGGCAGGATAAATCTTCATTTAGAAAGACACGGACAGTCCGCATAAATTTGTTAAGGGGAGGTCGTTCTGACCAGTCCAGTCAACCTGCAAAGTCCTCCTCACTAACATCTGGGGACTTGTGCCAAAATTGGGAGAGCTGTCCCACAGACTAGTCAAGCAACAGCCTGACATAGTCATACTCACAGAATCATACCTTTCAGCCAATGCCCCAGACTCCTCCATCACCATCCCTGGGTATGTCCTGTCCCACCGGCAGGACAGGCCCACCAGGGGTGGTGGTACATTGGTATACAGTCGGGAAGGAGTGGCCCTGGGAATCCTCAACATTGACTCCGGACCCCATGAAGTCTCATGACTTCAGGTCAAGCATGGGCAAGGAAACCTCCTGCTGATTACAACCTACCGCCCTCCCTCAGCTGATGAATCAGTACTCCTCCATGTTGAACACCACTGGGAAGAAGGACTGAGAGTAGCAAGGGCACAGAATGTACCTGGGTGGGGGACTTCAATGTCCATCACCAAGAGTGGCTCGGTAGCACCACCACTGGCCGAGCTCGCCGAGTCCTGAAGGACATAACTGCCAGTCTGGGCCTGCGACCGGTGGTGAGAGAACCTACTTGACCTCGTCCTCACCAATCTACCTGTCGCAGATGCATCTACCATGTATTGGTAGCAGTGACCACCGCACAGTCATTGTAGAGACGAAGTCCCGTCTTCACACCGAGGACACCCTCCATCGTGTTGTGTGGCACTACCACAGTGCTACATGGGATAGACTCGGCACAGATTTAGCAGCTCAAAACTGGGCATCCATGAGACGCTGTGGGCCATCAGCAGCAGCAGAATTGTATTCCACCACAATCTGTAACCTCATGGCCCGGCATATCCCTCACTCTACCATTACCATCAAGCCAGGGGACCAACCCTGGCTCAATAAAGAGTGTAGAAGAGCATGCCAGGAGCAGCACCAGCCGTACCTAAAAATGAGGTGCCAACCTGGGGAAGCTGCAACACAGGACTACATGCATGCTAAAAAGCAGAAGCAGCATGCTATAGACAGGGCTAAGTGATCCCACAATCAATGGATCAGATCAAAGCTCTGCAGTCCTTCCACATCCAGTCGTGAATGGTGGTGGACCATTAAACAACTAACGGGAGGAGGAGGCTCCATGAATATCCCCATCCTCAATGATGGTGGAGCCCAGCATATGAGTGCAAAAGACAAGGCTGAAGCATTTGCAACCATCTTCAGCCAGAAGTGCCGAGTGGATAATCTATATCGGCCTCCTCCTGAGGTCCCCACCATCACAGAAGCCAGTCTTCAGCCAATTCAATTCACTCCACATGATATCAAGAAATGGCTGAGTGCACTGGATACAGCAAAGACTATGGGCCCCGACAACATCCCGGCTATCGTGCTGAAAGTTTGTGCTCTAGAACAAGCCGCGCCTCTAGACAAGCTGTTCCAGTACAGCTACAACACTGGCATCTATCCGACAATGTGGAAAACTGCCCAGGTATGTCCTGTCCACAAAAAGCAGGACAAATCCAACCCGGCCAATTACCGCCCCATCAGTCTACTCTCAATCATCAGCAAAGCGATGGAAGGTGTCATCAACAGTGCTGTCAAGCGGCACTTACCAATAACCTGCTCACTGATGCCCAGTTTGGGTTCCGCCAAGACCACTCGGCTCCCGACCTCATTACAGCCTTGGTCCAAACATGGACAAAGGAGCTGAATTCCAGAGGAGAAGAGAGAGTGACTGCCCTTGACATCAAGCCAGCATTTCACCAAGTATGGCATGAAGGAGCTCTAGTAAAACTGAAGTCAATGGGAATCGGGGGGAAAACGTTACCTAGCACAAAGGAAGGTGGTTGTGGTGGTTGAAGGTCAATCAGCTCAGCCCCAGGACATCGCTGCAGGAGTTCCTCAGGGCAGTATCCTCGGCCCAACCATCTTCAGCTGCTTCATTAATGACCTTCCCTCCAACATAAGGTCAGAAATGGGGATGTTTGCTGATGACTGCAGTTTTCAGTGCCATTCACAACTCCTCAGATAATGAAGCAGTCCATGCCTGCATGCAACAAGACCTGAACAATGTTCAGGCTTGGGCTGATAAGTGGCAGGTAACATTCGCGCCACAGAAGTGCCAGGCAATGACTATCTCCAACAAGCGAGAGTCTAACCACCTCCCATTGACAGTTGATGGCATTACCATTGTCGAATCCCCCACCATCAACATCCTGGGGGTCACCATTGACCAGAAACTCAACTGGACCAGCCACATAAATACTGTGGCAACAAGAGCAGGTCAGAGGCTAGGTATTATGCGGTGAGTGTCTCACCTCTTGACTCCACAAAGCCTTTCTACCATCTACAAGGCACAAGTGAGGAGTGTGATGGAATACTCTCCACTTGCCTGGATGAGTGCAGCTCCAACAACACTCAAGAAGCTCAACACCTTCCAGGACAAAGCACCCCCTCTACCACCTTAAACATTCACTCCCTCCACCACCGGCGTACCGTGGCTGCAGTGGCGGACCTGGGTGTGGAGTGAGGAGCGAGCAGCAAGGCGAGGCTCGACCACAGCGGCGGACCTGGGTGTGGAGTGAGGAGCGAGCAGCGAGATTTAAAAGCGGCAGCAGCGAGGTGAGGCCTGACCACAGCGGCGGACCTGGGTGAGGAGCGAGCAGCAAGGCGAGGCTCGACCACATCGGCGGACCTGGGTGTGGAGTGAGCAGCGAGGCGAGGCTCGACCACAGCGGCGGACCTGGGTGAGGAGTGAGCAGCGAGGCGAGGCTCGACCACAGCGGCGGACCTGGGTGTGGAGTGAGGAGCGAGCAGCGAGGTTTAAAAGCGGCAGCAGCGAGGTGAGGCCCGACCACAGCGGCGGACCTGGGTGTGGAGTGAGGAGCGAGGTTTAAAAGCGGCAGCAGCGAGGCGAGGCCCGACCACAGCGGCGGACCTGGGTGTGGAGTGAGGAGCGAGCAGCGAGGCTTAAAAGCGGCAGCAGCGAGGCGAGGCCCGACCACAGCGGCGGACCTGGGTGTGGAGTGAGGAGCGAGCAGCAAGGCGAGGCCCGACCACAGCGGCGGACCTGGGTGTGGAGTGAGGAGCGAGCAGCGAGGCGAGGCTCGACCACAGCGGCGGACCTGGGTGTGGAGTGAGGAGCGAGCAGCGAGGTTTAAAAGCGGCAGCAGTGAGGCGAGGCTCGACCACAGCGGCGGACCTGGGTGTGGAGTGAGGAGCGAGCAGCGAGGCGAGGCTCGACCACAGCGGCGGACCTGGGTGTGGAGTGAGGAGCGAGCAGCGAGGCGAGGCTCGACCACAGCGGCGGACCTGGGTGTGGAGTGAGGAGCGAGCAGCGAGGCGAGGCTCGACCACAGCGGCGGACCTGGGTGTGGAGTGAGGAGCGAGCAGCGAGGTTTAAAAGCGGCAGCAGTGAGGCGAGGCCCGACCACAGCGGCGGACCTGGGTGTGGAGTGAGGAGCGAGCAGCGAGGCGAGGCTCGACCACAGTGGCGGACCTGGGTGTGGAGTGAGGAGCGAGCAGCGAGGCGAGGCCCGACCACAGCAGCGGACCTGGGTGTGGAGTGAGGAGCGAGCAGCGAGGCGAGGCTCGACCACAGCGGCGGACCTGCGTGTGGAGTGAGGAGCGAGCAGTGAGGCGAGGCTCGACCACAGCGGCGGACCTGGGTGTGGAGTGAGGCGCGAGCAGCGAGGCGAGGCTCGACCACAGCGGCGGACCTGGGTGTGGAGTGAGGAGCGAGTAGCAAGGCGAGGCTCGACCACAGCGGCGGACCTGGGTGTGGAGTGAGGAGCGAGCAGCGAGGCTTAAAAGCGGCAGCAGCGAGGCGAGGCCCGACCACAGCGGCGGACCTGGGTGTGGAGTGAGGAGCGAGCAGCGAGGTTTAAAAGCGGCAGCAGCGAGGCGAGGCCCGACCACAGCGACGGACCTGGGTGTGGAGTGAGGAGCGAGCAGCGAGGCGAGGCTCGACCACAGCGGCGGACCTGGGTGTGGAGTGAGGAGCGAGCAGCGAGGCAAGGCTCGACCACAGCGGCGGACCTGGGTGTGGAGTGAGGAGCGAGCAGCGAGGTTTAAAAGCGGCAGCAGCGAGGCGAGGCCCGACCACAGCGGCGGACCTGGGTGTGGAGTGAGGAGCGAGCAGCGAGACGAGGCTCGACCACAGCGGCGGACCTGGGTGTGGAGTGAGGAGCGAGCAGCGAGGCGAGGCTCGACCACAGCGGCGGACCTGGGTGAGGAGCGAGCAGCGAGGCTTAAAAGCGGCAGCAGCAAGGCGAGGCCCGACCACAGCGGCGGACCTGGGTGTGGAGTGAGGAGCGAGCAGCGAGGTTTAAAAGCGGCAGCAGCGAGGCGAGGCCCGACCACAGCGGTGGACCTGGGTGTGGAGTGAGGAGCGAGCAGCGAGGTTTAAAAGCGGCAGCAGCGAGGCGAGGCCCGACCACAGCGGCGGACCTGGGTGTGGAGTGAGGAGCGAGCAGCGAGACGAGGCTCGACCACAGCGGCGGACCTGGGTGTGGAGTGAGGAGCGAGCAGCGAGGTTTAAAAGCGGCAGCGGCGAGGCGAGGCCCGACCACAGCGGCGGACCTGGGTGTGGAGTGAGGAGCGAGCAGCGAGGCGAGGCCCGACTACAGCGGCGGACCTGGGTGTGGAGTGAGGAGCGAGCAGCGAGGCAAGGCTCGACCACAGCGGCGGACCTGGGTGTGGAGTGAGGAGCGAGCAGCGAGGTTTAAAAGCGGCAGCAGCGAGGCGAGGCCCGACCACAGCGGCGGACCTGGGTGTGGAGTGAGGAGCGAGCAGCGAGACGAGGCTCGACCACAGCGGCGGACCTGGGTGTGGAGTGAGGAGCGAGCAGCGAGGCGAGGCTCGACCACAGCGGCGGACCTGGGTGAGGAGCGAGCAGCGAGGCTTAAAAGCGGCAGCAGCGAGGCGAGGCCCGACCACAGCGGCGGACCTGGGTGTGGAGTGAGGAGCGAGCAGCGAGGTTTAAAAGCGGCAGCAGCGAGGCGAGGCCCGACCACAGCGGTGGACCTGGGTGTGGAGTGAGGAGCGAGCAGCGAGGTTTAAAAGCGGCAGCAGCGAGGCGAGGCCCGACCACAGCGGCGGACCTGGGTGTGGAGTGAGGAGCGAGCAGCGAGACGAGGCTCGACCACAGCGGCGGACCTGGGTGTGGAGTGAGGAGCGAGCAGCGAGGTTTAAAAGCGGCAGCGGCGAGGCGAGGCCCGACCACAGCGGCGGACCTGGGTGTGGAGTGAGGAGCGAGCAGCGAGGTTTAAAAGTGGCAGCAGCGAGGCGAGGCCCGACTACAGCGGCAGACCTGGGTGTGGAGTGAGGAGCGAGCAGCGAGGCGAGGCTCGACCACAGTGGCGGACCTGGGTGTGGAGTGAGGAGCGAGCAGCGAGACGAGGCTCAACCACAGCGGCGGACCTGGGTGTGGAGTGAGGAGCGAGCAGCGAGGTTTAAAAGCGGCAGCAGCAGGAGAGGTAAAAAGTAATCAAAGTGTGATGTCACCTGAAAGCAGGTAAGTGATTGGTTGGTGAGTATTTCTCTCTTTCTCCTTTTTTTTCCAAACTTAAACTCTGTGGTTTATAGTTTCTAAGCTCTGAGGTGTAGCGGGGGCTGCTGGTAACAAAAAATTTAACTTAATTTAAAGGAAGTAAAGGGGAAGTCATGTCAGGACAGCTCAGCCCCGTAGCTTGCTCCTCCTGCGCTATGTGGGAACTCAGGGACACTTCCTGTGTCCCTGACGACTGTGTGCAGGAAGTGTGTCCAGCTGCAGCTACTGACAGACCGCATTGCGGCGCTGGAGCTGCGATTGGATTCATACTGGACCATTCACGAAGCTGAGGAAGTCGTGGATAGCACGTTTAGGGAGGTGGTCACACCACAGGTAAAGGTTGCACAGGCAGAAAGGGAATGGATGACTATCAGGCAGAATACTAAGCGCAGGCAGGTAGTGCAGGGGTCCCCTGTGGACATCCCCCTCTCAAACAGATACACCACTTTGAGTACTGTTGGGGGGCAGCCAACTTCCTGGCACCAGGGGTGGCTCTGCTGCACAGGACGGGAGGAAAAAGAAGGGGAGAGCTATAGTGATAGGGGATTCTATTGTAAGGGGAATAGATAGGCGTTTCTGCGGCCGCAAACGAGACTCCAGGATGGTGTGTTGCCTCCCTGGTGCCAGGGTCAAGGATGTCTCAGAGCGGCTGCAGAACATCTTGGAAGGGGAGGGTGAACAGCCAGTTGTCGTGGTGCATATAGGTACCAATGATATAGGTAAAAAGCGGCATGAGGTCCTAAAAGCGGAATATAGGGAGTTAGGAGGTAAATTTAAAAATAGGACCTCAAAGGTAGTAATCGCAGGATTGCTACCAGTGCCACGTGCTAGTCAGAGTAGAAATAGAAGGATATTTCAGCTGAATACGCGGCTAGAGGAATGGTGCAAGGGGGAGGGATTCAAATTCCTGGGACATTGGAACCGGTTCTGGGGGAGGTGGGACCAGTTCGAACCGGACGGTTTGCACCTGGGCAGGACCGGGACCGATGTCCTAGGGGGAGTGTTTGCTAGTGCTGTTGGGGAGGGTTTAAACTAAAATGGCAGGGGGTTGGGAACCTGAGCAAGGGGACAGAGGAAAGGGAAACAAGGATAAAAGCAAAAGATAGAAAGGAGAAAAACAAAAGTGGCAGTCAGAGAAATCAACAGTTTAAATCAAACATGGCCACAGTAAATAATAATTCTAATAGGTGTAAGAGCGTTAAAAAAACAAGCCTGAAGGCTTTGTGTCTTAATGCGAGGAGCATTCGTAATAAGGTGGATGAATTAGCTGCGCAAATAGAGGTAAACGAATATGATTTGATTGGGATTACGGAAACATGGCTCCAGGGTGGCCAAGGCTGGGAACTCAACATCCAGGGGTATTCAATATTCAGGAAAGATAGGCAAAAAGGAAAGGGAGGTGGGGTAGCATTACTGGTTAAAGAAGGGATTAACACAATGGTAATGAAGGATATTAGCTCTGATGATGTGGAATCTGTATGGGTAGAACTGAGAAATACCATGGGGCAGAAAACGTTAGTGGGAGTGGTATATAGACCTCCAAACAGTAATGCGGAGGTTGGGGATGGCATTAAAAGGGAAATTAGAGAAGCGTGCAATAAGGGCACAGCAGTCATCATGGGTGACTTTAATTTACATATAGATTGGGCTAACCAAATTAGTAACAATACTGTGGAGGAGGAATTCCTGGAGTGTATACGGGATGGTTTCCTGGACCAATATGTCGAGGAACCAACTAGGGATCATGCCATCTTAGACTGGGTATTATGCAATGAGAGAGGATTAATTAGCAATCTTGTGCGAGGCCCCTTGGGTCGGAGCGATCATAATATGATAGAATTCTTCATTAAGATGGAGAGTGAAGTAGTTGACTCAGAGACTAAGGTCCTGAATTTAAATAAAGGGAACTATGATGGTATGAGACGCGAGTTGGGTAGGATTGATTGGGTAATGTCACTCAAAGGGTTGACGGTGGACGGGCAATGGCAAACATTCAAAGATCGCATGGATAAACTACAGAATTTGTTTATCCCAGTTTGGCATAAAAATAAATCAAAAAAGGTGACTCAACCGTGGCTAACAAGGGAAATTAGGGATAACATAAGATCCAAAGAGAGGACATATAAATTGGCCAAAAAAGGCAGCAAACCTGAGGATTGGGAGCAGTTTAGGATTCAGCAAAGGAGGACAAAGGGATTAATTAAGAGGGGGGAAATAGATTATGAAAGTAAGCTTGCAGGGAACATAAAAACTGTCTGTAAAAACTTTTATAGCTATGTGAAGAGAAAAAGATTGGTGAAGTCAAGCGTAGGTCCCTTACAGTCAGAATCAGGGGAATTTATAATGGGGAACAAAGAAATGGCAGACCAATTAAATACATATTTTGGTTCTGTCTTCACAAAGGAGGACACAAATAACCTCCCAGAGATGTCAGGGAACATAGGGTCTGATGAGAGGGAGGAACTGAAAGAAATCAGTATTTGTAGGGAAATGGTGTTGGGGAAGTTGATGGGATTGAAGGCCGATAAATCCCCAGGGCCTGATAATCTACATCCTAGGGTACTTAAGGAAGTGGCCCTGGAGATAGTAGATGCATTGCTGGTCATCTTCCAGAACTCGATAGACTCTGGAACAGTACCCATGGATTGGAGGGTAGCTAATGTTACCCCACTATTCAAAAAAGGTGGTAGAGAAAAAGCGGGGAATTATACACTGGTAAGCCTGACATCGGTAGTGGGGAAAATGCTAGAGTCCATTATAAAAGATGTAATAGCAGAGCACTTGGAAAGCAGTGACAGGATCGGACAAAGTCAACATGGATTTACAAAAGGTAAATCGTGCTTGACTAATCTACTGGAATTTTTTGAGGATGTAACTGGTAAAATAGATAAGGGAGAACCAGTGGATGTGGTGTATTTGGACTTTCAGAAGGCTTTCGATAAGGTCCCGCATAAGAGATTAGTGTGCAAAATTAAGGCACATGGGATTGGGGGCAAGGTATTGACTTGGATAGAGAACTGGTTGGCAGACAGAAAGCAAAGAGTTGGAATAAACGTGGATAAATGTGATGTTATCCACTTTGGTGGCAAAAACAGGAAGGCAGATTATTATTTGAATGGCAATAGATTGGGAGAAGGGGAATTGCAAAGAGACCTGGGTGTTCTTGTGCACCAGTCGCTGAAGGTAAGCATGCAGGTGCAGCAGGCGGTTAAGAAGTCAAATGGTATGTTGGCCTTCGTAGCAAGAGGGTTCGAGTACAGGAACAAGGATGTCTTGCTGCAGTTGTACAGGGCCTTGGTGAGACCGCACCTTGAGTATTGTGTGCAGTTTTGGTCGCCTTATCTGAGGAAGGATGTTCTTGCCATGGAGGGAGTGCAGCGAAGATTCACCAGGCTGATACCTGGGATGGCAGGAATGACGTATGAGGAGAGATTGTGTCAATTGGGCTTATACTCACTGGAGTTTAGAAGATTGAGAGGGGATCTCATCGAAACCTATAAAATTCTGTCAGGCCTGGACAGACTAGATGCAAGAAGGATGTTCACGATGGCCGGGGAGTCCAGAACCAGGGGTCATAGTCTAAGGATAAGGGGTAAGCCATTTAGGACTGAGATGAGGAGGAATTTCTTCACCCAGAGAGTGATGAACCTGTGGAATTCACTGCCACAGAGGGCGGTGGAGGCCAGTTCATTAAATATATTCAAGAAGGAGTTGGATATATTTCTTAAGGCTAAAGGGATCAAGGGATATGGGGAGAAGGCAGGGACAGGGTACTGAATTTGGATGATTAGCCATGATCTCATTAAATGGCGGAGCAGGCTCGAGGGGCCGAATGGCCGACTCCTGCTCCTATCTTCTATGTTTCTATGTATCATCTACAAGATGCAACTCGCCAAGGCTTCTTAGGCAGCACCTCCCAAACCCGCGACCTCTTCCACCTTGAAGAGCAGCAGGCGCATGGGAACACCACCACCTCCAAGTTCCCCTCCAAGTCACACACCACCCTGACTTAGAAGTATATCGTCGATCCTTCATCGTCACTGGGTCAAAATCCTGGAAGTCCCTACCTAACAGCACTGTAGGAGTAACTTCACCACACAGACTGCAGCGGTTCAAGAAAGTGGCTCACCACCACCTTCTCAAGGACAATTAGGGATGGCCAATAAATGCTGGCCTTGCCAGCGATGCCCACATCCCATAAACAAATTTTTTTAAAAATTAGCCAAGGCATAGAATATAAGAGCAGGGGGGTTATGCTTCAACTGTTTAAAACGCTAGTTAGGCCTCAGCTAGAGTACTGCGTGCAGTTCTGGTCACCACATTACAGGAAAGATGTGATTGCACTAGAGAGGGTACAGAGGAGATTTACAAGGATGTTGCCTGGGCTGGGGAATTTTAGCTATGAGGAAAGACTGGATAGGCTGGGGCTGTTTTCTTTGGAACAGAGGAGGCCGAGGGGAGACCTAATTGAGGTGTATAAAATTATGAGGGGCCTAGATAGAGTGGATAGGAAGGACCTATTTTCCTTAGCAGAGGGGTCAACAACCAGGGGGCAGAGATTTAAAGTAATTGGTCGGAGGTTTAGAGGGGATTTGAGGGGAAATATTTTCACCCAGAGGGTGGTGGGGGTCTGGAACTCACTGCCTGAAAGGGTGGTAGAGGCAGAAACCCTCATCACATTTAAAAAGTACTTGGATATGCACTTGAAGTGCCGTAACCCACAGGGCTACGGACCCAGAGCTGGAAAGTGGGATTAGGCTGGATCGCTCTTTGTCGACCGGCACAGACACGATGGGCCGAATGGCCTCCTTCTGTTCTGTAAATTTCTATGAACTAATAAGGGGAATTGGGATTAAACCATGGAGCTCGCAATGGTTGAGTCATAGTCATAACGGCACAGAAGGAGGCCATTCAGCCCATCGAGTCCTTGCCGGCTCTCTCTAGATCAATCCAGTCAGTCCCATTCCCCCACTCTATCCCCGTAGCCCTGCAAGTTTATTTCCCTCAAGTGCCAATCCAGTCTCCCCTTGAAAACACTAAGTGTCTCCGCTTCCACCACTTCCGTTGGCAGCGAGTTCCAGGTCCTCACCACTTGCTGCGTAAAAAAGTTTTTCCTCCCATCCCCCCCGTATCTCTTGCCCAAAACCTTAAATCTGTGTCCCCTTGTCCTTGTACCGTCAACTAGTGGGAACATCCTTTCCCCGTCTAGCCTATCCAAACCCATCATAATCTTGTACACCTCTATCAAATCACCCCTCAACCTCCTTTGCTCTAATGAAAACAAATCCAGCTTCTCCAACCTGTCCTTGTAGCTAAGATCCCCCATCCCCGGAACCATTCTGGTAAATCTCCTCTGCACCCTCCCAAGGGCCTTCACATCCTTCCTAAAGTGTGGTGACCAGAACTGGACACAATACTCTAGTTGTGGCCTAACCAGCGCTTTATAAAGGTTCAGCATAACTTCTCTACTTTTGTACTCAATACCTCTATTTATGAAGCCCAAGATCCCATATGCTTTGTTAACCACTCTCTCAATATGTCCTGCCACCTTCAGGGACCTATGCACATTAACTCCCAGGTCCCTCTGTCCTTGCACACTTTAAAACTGTGCCATTAAGTGTATATTGCCTCTCCCTGTTCCTTCTGCCAAAATGCATCACCTCACACTTCCCTGTATTAAATTCCATCTGCCACCTGTCTGCCCATTCTACGAGCCTTTCTATGTCTTGTTGCAGTCGATTGGTATCATCCTCACTGTTTGCCACACCCCCAAGTTTGGTGTCATCAGAAAATTTAGAAATTCTACTCTGTATTCCAATATCCAGGTCATTTATATATATCAAAAATAGCAGTGGCCCCAGCACTGACCCTTGGGGAACACCACTGCCTACCATCCTCCAGTCTGAAAAACAGCCATTTACCACAACTCGCTGTTTTCTGTCCTTAAGCCAATTCCTTATCCAAGCTGCCACTGACCCACCTTTTCCATGAGCCTCAATTTTGTTAACCAGCCTTCTATGTGGTACTTTGTCAAACGCCTTCTGAAAATCCATGTAGACAACATTCATTGCATTCCCTTCATCAATCATCCCTGTTACTTCATCAAAAAATTCAATTAGATTAGTCAAACACGATCTGCCTTTTACAAATCCGTGTTGGCTCTCCTTAATTAGTTTAAACCTCTCCAAGTGCTCGTTAATTTTTTCCTTGATTATTGTTTCTAAAACTTTACCCACCACTGATGTTAAACTGACCGGCCTGTAGTTACTAGGATTGTCCTTACACCCTTTCTTCAACAAGGGTGTCACATTTGCCACTTCCAATCCTCAGGCACCTCCCCCACATCTAGGGAAGATTAGAAAATTATGGCAAGCCCTTCCGTTATCTCCTCCCCCAATTCCCTTTGCAACCTGGGATGCAAGCCATCTGGACCAGGCGACTTATCCACTCTAAGCATACCCAGCCTTTCTAGCACATCCTGTCTAATTTTCACCCCTTCCATTGCTTCTACCTTTTCCATTTCTACCGATATTTTGTCAGCATCCACCTCCTTAGTAAACACCGATACAAACCACTCATTGAGTATTCTAGCCTTGCCCCGTGCCTCTAAGCATATATCACCTTCTTTGTCTCTAATAGGCCCCACCCCACCTCTTACTACCTGCTACTGTTTACATACTGGCTGAGAGGCTGCAGGGCTCCTGTTTCTAACTGGAGGGTGTCTGCCCACCTAATCCTCTTGAGTTGTTGCACCTTTCCAGTTTCCCTGATTGAATTAGTTTCTGAGGGCAGTATTATACTGAAGTGCAAAGGACATGGACCAAGTGCTGGAGAGTGGGATTAGGCTGGATCGCTTTTTGTCGGCCGGCACGGACAAGATGGGCCGAATGGCCTCCTCCTGTGCTGTAAATTTCTATGATTTTATGAAAAGCAAAGTACTGCGGATACTGGATATCTGAAATACAACCAGGGGAATTCATAATGGGAAACAAAGAAATGGCAGACCAACTAAATACATACTTTGGTTCTGTCTTCACAAAGTAGGACACAAATAAACTCCCAGAGATGTCGGGGAACATAGGGACTAATGAGAGGGAGGAACTGAATGAAATCAGGATTTGTAGGGAAATGGTGTTAGGGAAATTGATGGGACTAAAGGCCAATAAATCCCCAGGGCCTGATAATCTACATCCCAGGGTACTTAAGGAAGTGGCCCTAGAAATAGTAGATGCATTGCTGGTCATCTTCCAGAACTCGATAGACTCTGGAACAGTACCCATGGATTGGAGGGTAGCTAATGTTACCCCACTATTCAAAAAAGGTGGTAGAGAAAAAGCGGGGAATTATACACTGGTAAGCCTGACATCGGTAGTGGGGAAAATGCTAGAGTCCATTATAAAAGATGTAATAGCAGAGCACTTGGAAAGCAGTGACAGGATCGGACAAAGTCAACATGGATTTACAAAAGGTAAATCGTGCTTGACTAATCTACTGGAATTTTTTGAGGATGTAACTGGTAAAATAGATAAGGGAGAACCAGTGGATGTGGTGTATTTGGACTTTCAGAAGGCTTTCGATAAGGTCCCACATAAGAGATTAGCGTGTAAAGTTAAGGTACATGGGATTGGGGGCAAGGTATTGACTTGGATAGAGAACTGGTTGGCAGACAGAAAGCAAAGAGTTGGAATAAACGGGTCGTTTTCCGAGTGGCAGGCAGTGACTAGTGGGGTACCGCAAGGATCGGTCCTAGGACCCCAGCTGTTCACAATATATATTAATGATCTGGATGAGGGAATTGGATGTAATATCTCCCAATTTGCAGACGACACAAAGCTGGGTGGGAGGGTAAGCTGTGAGGAGGATGTCGTGAAACTTCAGTACGATTTAGACAGGTTGGGTGATTGGGCAGAAACATGGCAAATGCACTATAATGTGGATAAATGTGAGGTTATCCACTTTGGTGGCAAAAACAGGAAGGCAGATTATTATTTGAATGGCAATAGATTGGGAGATGGGGAAGTGCAAAGAGACCTGGATGTCCTTGTGCACCAGTCGCTGAAGGTAAGCATGCAGGTGCAGCAGGCGGTTAAGAAGGCAAATGGTATGTTGGCCTTCGTAGCAAGAGGGTTCGAGTACAGGAACAAGGATGTCTTGCTGCAGTTGTACAGGGCCTTGGTGAGACCGCACCTTGAGTATTGTGTGCAGTTTTGGTCACCTTACCTGAGGAAGGACGTCCTTGCCATGGAGGGAGTGCAGCGAAGATTCATCAGGCTGATACCTGGGATGGCAGGAATGACGTATTGGAGAGATTGTGTCGATTGGGCTTATACTCACTGGAGTTTAGAAGATTGAGAGGGGATCTCATCGAAACCTATAAAATTCTGTCCGGTCTGGACAGACTAGATGCAGGAAGGATGTTTCTGATGGCGGGGGAGTCCAGAACCAGGGGTCATCGTCTAAGGATGAATTCTCTGCCACAGAGGGCAGTGGAGGCCAATTCATTAAATATATTCAAGAAAGAGTTGGATATATTTCTTAAGGCTAAAGGGTTCAGGGGATATGGAGAGAAGGCAGGGACAGGGTACTGAATTTGGATGATCAGCCATGATCTCATTGAATGGCGGAGCAGGCTCGAAGGGCCGAATGGCCGACACACACAGAAACCCCACAGTGCAGATAGAGGCCATTTCGGCCCATCGAGCCTGCACCGACATATATCCCACCCGATCCCCGTAACCCCTACACCAACACATATCCCACCCTATCCCTGTAACCCCACGTATTTAATCCCCCTAACACTAAGGGTCAATTTATCATAGCCAATCAACCTAACCCGCACATCTTTGGACTCTGCTCCTATCTTCTGTGTTTCTATAAAACGCTGGAAATACTCAGCAGGACAGGCAGCCTCTGGTTTCTCTCTCCACAGACGGACTATTTGCAGCATTTTCTGTTTCTATTGCAGTATTTCCTTATTGCACAAAGCTTGTGTGGGTGCAAAGCAGCGAGTGAGTGCTGGAGATTGTCAGTCAGTAAATCACAGCTCCTCACTCGCAGCAAAACCCCTCGCCGACTGCAGGCGGAGCGCTGGGCGCGCCTGCAGACTGAGAGGCGCGCTCCCGCGGGCGCGCACCGAGCGGGGGCGCGCACGTGGCTCGCTGCTCTCGGCCGATCAGTCGCTCGGAGGGAGTCGCGGGGCTGGGATACAAAGTTATAGCGCGGCCGGGCGGAGACACATCGTTTCCGGGGAGGATTGACTGAGGCTCCGGCTCCGGGTCTATGGGAACAGCCCTGGCTCCAGCTCGGGCAGCCGTGCCCTGAGCCCCGGCTCCGAGCAACGCTTCAGCGGCAGCGACACCCAGACCCACCCCCCGCCTCTCCCACAGGATCTGACTGAGCTTCAACCCGGACTCGCCCACCCCTGTCCCCCGGACTCGCCCACCCCTGCCCCCCGGACTCGCCCCTAGCCCACCCCTGCCCCCCGGACTCGCCCCTAGCCCGCCCGTGCCCCCCGGACTCGCCCGCCCGTGCCCTCCGGACTCGCCCGCCCGTACCCCCCAGACTCGCCCGCCCCTGCCCCCCGGACTCGCCCGCCCCTGCCCCCCGGACTCGCCCGCCCCTGCCCCCTTCGCCCGCCTCGCCCCTTCACTCTCCCTCGCCCGCCTCGCCCCTTCACTCCTTCGCCCACCTCGCCCCTTCACTCTCCCTCGCTCCCTTCGCCCGCCTCGCCCCTTCACTCTCCCTCGCCCGCCTCGCCCCCCGGACTCGCCCGCCTCGCCCCTTCACTCTCCGCCCGCCTCGCCCCTTCACTCTCCCTCGCCCCTTCACTTTCCCTCGCCCCTTCACTCTCCCTCGCCCCTTCACTCTCCCTCGCCCCTTCACTCTCCCTCGCCCCTTCACTCTCCCTCGCCCCTTCACTCTCCCTCGCCCCTTCACTCTCCTTCACCCTTCACCCACCTCGCCCCTTCATTTTCCCGCACCCACTTCACCCTTCCACGCCCCCTTCGTCCTCCGTTGCCCCTTCACCCTCCCTTGTCCATCACCCACCTCGCCCCTTTGTTCCCCCCTCACCCATATCACTCCCGCTTGCCCCTCATCCCCTGACTGCAGGATGGAGGAGTGGCGGCAGTGTGGCCGCTGGCTCATTGACTGCAAGGTGTTGCCCCCGAATCACCGGGTGGTGTGGCCTGCGGCTCAGGTCTTTGACCTGGCGCAGGCTCTGAGGGATGGGGTGCTGCTGTGTCAACTCCTGCACAACCTGAGCCCCGGATCCATCGACCTCAAGGACATCAACTTCAGACCACAGATGTCCCAGGTAAGAGCCGTCTTGAGGGGGGTGGGGGTGGGGTGGAGAGGGGACGGGGCAGCACATGCGGCGTGGAGGCAACGTATGGTGGGGGCAGGAGGGTCTGGGTAGCACAACCTGAGGTGGGAGAGTGGGAGCTCAGGGCAGTTCCCTGGGGCAGTGACCACAAGTCCAGTTCCTCACCGATTGATGTGGATTAAATAGGAATTGTGATCGGGAGTAAGAATCATTTAGAAAGGAGACCCGGAGGGGGCATATCCCACAGTAAAGGGCCAACTGACCAGTGCCCAGCTCCTGGCCAACCCTCGGCGCACTAATGTCCTCGGCTCTGACAGGGATACAGTAATTAGTGCGGGTAAATACCTGGGCATCAGATGGTTCCTATCACAGTGTCGTTTAAGGTCTCTGTGTCAGTGGCTGAGCCTGATCCTGGGTCAGTGGCTGAGCCTGATCCTGGGTCAGTGGCTGAGCCTGATCCTGGGTCAGTGCCTTTTGGGAATGTAAATTTTCCATCGATTATCAGTGTGGTCGATTAAATTTTGATGCATCATCGCATGGCTTGAAGGGATCAGATTCCTGGTTAAGTTGCTTGTATTGTTGGGTAATGTCAAGCTGCCTGAATTTAATCTTCATTCCATCTTCTGTCTTAATTGGTTTCCTGGTGATTGAAACTGGGAGAAGAAATTTCAATATTTGCTTTGGGAATGTGGGTGCGGTGTGTAATGGGCGGGGGGGGTGTGTAATGGGGTACAGTACTGGTGGGTACAGGTCTGTCACTGTATAACACTGGGGTACAGTACTGGTGGGTACAGGTCTGTCACTATATAACACTGGGGTACAGTACTGGTGGGTACAGGTCTGTCACTGTATAACACGGGTACAGTACTGGTGGGTACAGGTCTGTCACTAACACTGGGGTACAGTACTGGTGGGTACAGGTCTGTCACGGTATAAAACTGGGGTACAGTACTGGTGGGTACAGGTCTGTCACTGTATAACACTGGGGTACAGTACTGGTGGGTACAGGTCTATCACTGTATAACACTGGGGTACAGTACTGGTGGGTACAGATCTGTCACTATAAAACTGGGGTACAGTACTGGTGGGTACAGGTCTGTCACGGTATAAAACTGGGGTACAGTACTGGTGGGTACAGGTCTGTCACTGTATAACACTGGGGTACAGTACTGGTGGGTGCAGGTCTGTCACTATAACACGGGTACAGTACTGGTGGGTACAGGTCTGTCACTGTATAACACTGGGGTACAGTATTGGTGGGTACAGGTCTGTCACTGGAGATCTTGGGGTGGCAGTGATTTGATTTTGCTGCGGGGCTCTCTGGTTGGTGACTGCAGTGTTTACTTGCCCTCCCGGGGTTATGATGCCAGCCTGATTGAATTGTCCGTGTGCCAGCGTGATCATGGTGGGGGCTGAACAACAGAAGTAAATGAACTGCAGGCGGTGTTTTGGGAGCTGCAATGTGTGTGAGAGGGAGCAAGGCATCCTGTGCTGGCGATGATCAGCGTGCTGTGGGAAACTCTGATCGACCCAGGAGAGAGATGGGAAGTTTAAATTTCGCTGCAGTTTGGTGGGAGTGAGCCATCGTGGGTTAAGGAGAGACCGACTCCCAGATGTCCCGCCGATATACCTCCTCGATGGGCCTTGCCCCTGGTGCCCAGTGTCCCGCCGATATACCTCCTCGATGGGCCCTGCCCCTGGTGCCCAGTGTCCCGCCGATATACCTCCTCGATGGGCCCTGGTGCCCAGTGTCCCGCCGATATACTTCCTCGATGGGCCCTGTCCCTGGTGCCCAGTGTCCCGCCGATATACCTCCTCGATGGGCCCTGCCCCTGGTGCCCAGATGTCCCGCCGATATATATCCTCGATGGGCCCTGCCCCTGGTGACCAGTGTCCCGCCGATATACCTCCTCGATGGGCCCTGCCCCTGGTGACCAGTGTCCCGCCGATATACCTCCTCGATGGGCCAAGCCCCTGGTGCCCAGTGTCCCGCCGATATAGCACCTCGATGGGCCCTGCCCCTGGTGCCCAGTGTCCCGCCGATATACCTCCTCGATGGGCCAAGCCCCTGGTGCCCAGTGTCCCGCCGATATAGCTCCTCGATGGGCCCTGCCCCTGGTGCCCAGTGTCCCGCCGATATACCTCCTCGATGGGCCCTGCCCCTGGTGCCCAGTGTCCCGCCGATATACCTCCTCGATGGGCCCTGCCCCTGGTGCCCAGTGTCCCGCCGATACACCTCCTCGATGGGCCCTGCCCCTGGTGCCCAGTGTCCCGCCGATATACCTCCTCGATGGGCCCTGCCCCTGGTGACCAGTGTCCCGCCGATATACCTCCTCGATGGGCTCTGCCCCTGGTGACCAGTGTCCCGCCGATATACCTCCTCGATGGGCCCTGCCCCTGGTGCCCAGATGTTGAGGGCGATGTTTTGACCTCTGCCTCTCCTGGGAATTTGCAGATGATGTGGGGAACAGCTGTTGACTGATCGACAGCCAGGATGGCTCAGGGTCAAAGGTTAGGAGCTGTGCTCTGCGGGAGCCGTTTAATGGGAGGTGCTGGATCTCCAGTGAGTGGTCACTATGCAGTGCGATCATTTCCTCCCTCCCTCTTCCCTCGGGGTAGAGTCTCCTCCAGCCAGACACGCACCCCAGCGACCAGTCTTCGTGTGTGAACCGAGACTGAGTGTCAGCAGATTCTCCACACTGGCTTCACTGCCGCACCTGATCCTGCTCTTGTCCGGTACACCCCCCCTCCCCCCCTCGCTCCGCACACCGCCTCTCACCAGCTGATTCAGCACAGGCCAGTGTTTGATCATAGCAATAACATCGTAAATCTGCAGACTGGTTATTTTTGGGACGGGGACAGGAGGTCGCGGGTCACTGTTAGACCGAACGAGAGGTCGCGGGTCACTGTTAGACCGAACGAGAGGTCGCGGGTCACTGTTAGACCGAACGAGAGGTCGCGGGTCACTGTTAGACCGAACGAGAGGTCGCGAGTCACTGTTGGACCGAACGAGAGGTCGCGGGTCACTGTTAGACCGAACGAGAGGTCGCGGGTCACTGTTAGACCGAACGAGAGGTCGCGGGTCACTGTTAGACCGAACTAGAGGTCACAGGTCACTGATAGACGGAGGCCAGGAACAATTTGCCATACGGAGTGTGAGGTGTGTTTGTCGCGACTCAGGGACCTCAGAACAAATCATTGAACAGTTCCTGCTTTTAGGACGTGTTTCACCTCATCAACTGTTTGAGCTGCGATAGAAATGGTCCCTGTCTTAAACTGCTCACGGTTTCTTTAATAACTGACCTGCCATTACTGTTAGGTTAATAATTAGCATTAATCTTCTGTAAAGATATTTTATATTCCCTTCGAGCCTCTCGGCAGTTTGCAGATTGAAAGTGTATCTGAAGTTTGTTGAATTTTTAACCGTGAGCCAGGTTCCTCGGCATTTATTGCTTTTGTAATAACTGCACGTCAATCTCGCAGCTCGCCCGACCTCACTGTAACCGGAGATCTCTCCCTCGGCCTCACTGTAACCGGAGAGATCTCCCTCGGCCTCACTGTAACCGGAGATCTCTCCCTCGGCCTCACTGTAACCGGAGATCTCTCCCTCGGCCTCACTGTAACCGGAGAGATCTCCCTCGGCCTCACTGTAACCGGAGATCTCTCCCTCGGCCTCACTGTAACCGGAGAGATCTCTCCCTCGGCCTCACTGTAACCGGAGAGATCTCCCTCGGCCTCACTGTAACCGGAGATCTCTCCCTCGGCCTCACTGTAACCGGAGAGATCTCTCCCTCGGCCTCACTGTAACCGGAGATCTCTCCCTCGGCCTCACTGTAACCGGAGATCTCTCCCTCGGCCTCACTGTAACCGGAGATCTCTCCCTCGGCCTCACTGTAACCGGAGATCTCTCCCTCGGCCTCACTGTAACCGGAGATCTCTCCCTCGGCCTCACTGTAACCGGAGATCTCTCCCTCGGCCTCACTGTAACCGGAGATCTCTCCCTCGGCCTCACTGTAACCGGAGATCTCTCCCTCGGCCTCACTGTAACCGGAGATCTCTCCCTCGGCCTCACTGTAACCGGAGATCTCTCCCTCGGCCTCACTGTAACCGGAGATCTCTCCCTCGGCCTCACTGTAACCGGAGATCTCTCCCTCGGCCTCACTGTACCCGGAGATCTCTCCCTCGGCCTCACTGTAACCGGAGATCTCTCCCTCGGCCTCACTGTAACCGGAGATCTCTCCCTCGGCCTCACTGTAACCGAGCGATTTTGAAATCATTGCACTGATTGCTGCAGGAAACACCCTACACTGTCACTGTATAACACTGGGTGTAGTACTGCTGGGTACAGTTGTGAGGGATTGTGAATGTGAGAGATAGTAACACAGCCGTCCAAACACCAATCCGAGTGAACCAAATCATTAAACAATGCAAAGAAACCAACCTGGAACATTGGAACAAAATAACCGAAAGCCAAAGCAGATTAGAATGTTACCGGGCCCTAAAAAGAGAATATAAACTGGCAGACTACCTCACGACCATCAGAGACACAAAACAGAGACAGACCCTCACCAGGTACAGACTAAGCGACCACCAACTGGAAATTGAAAAAGGCAGATACAAGAAATCCTGGCAGCCTAGAGAGAATAGAATATGCGATCAATGTCTGGCCGGCGAGGTTGAAACAGAAATGCATTTCCTCCTAAAATGCGAAAAATTCAACACATCAAGAAACATATTATTCAACAAGCTAAGCCAAACAACCCCAGATTTCAAGGAATTGGATGACCTGTCAAAATTGAGATTAGTCCTGGGAGAAGGAGACAGACCATACCTTGGGGCCAAATATGTAACAACATGTCACAACCTGAGGACTGTTTAAAATTAAGACTGTTTAAAATTAATATTGAACGTACCAAATGAAGTACAAAGACTGTTTAAAATTAATATTGTTTAAAAGTAATATTGTATGTACCCAACAAATGTCAAATCGATTGACACCTACAGAACGTTTGAAAATGTACCTTTTTGCTATGTAAGCTTTGGCAATATGGTTCTCTGTAAACTTTCATGCCAATAAAGCATTTGAATTTGAAAAATTTGAATTTGTATATTGCACACAATATCTGATTTCCAGTACTTGCTGTTGGCTTTGATTGGTTTATTACAGGGTGTTGGTTTAAGTTGGGTTTTCCCTGTTGTCAGAGACACTGTTCTCCAATCACTGGGGGAAATTCCACTTTTACTGCACCGGATTCCAGGATATTTGCTCTGATTTAGAGATCATATTCCACGTCTTGTTGATTGTGGCGTGGAAGCTGTGTCGCGGTCTGTTCGTTAAGATGGAAGTGACCCAAACATCCCCCCTCCCTCCTCCCTCCCTCCCACCTTGCCCGCTCCCTCCTCACTCCCTCCCCCCCTCGCCCCCTCGCCCCCTCCCCCCTCGCCCCTCGCCCCTCCCCCCTCCTCACTCGCCCCTCCCCCTCGCCCCTGGCCCCCTGGCCCTCGCCCCCTCGCCACCTCCCCCCTGCCCACTCCCCCTCGCCCCCTCCCCCTCGCCCCCTCCCCCTCGCCCTCGCCCCCTCCCCCTCGCCCCCTCCCCCTCGCCCCCTCGCCCCCTCCCGCCCTCGCCCCCTCCCCCTCGCCCCCTCGCCCCTCGCCCCTCGCCCCCTCGCCCCTCTCCTCCCCTCCCCCCTCGCCCCTCGCCCCCTCCCCCCTCCCCCCTCGCCCCTCGCCCCCTCGCCCCCTCCCCCCTCGCCCCCTCCCCCCTCGCCCCCCTGCCCCCTGCCCTCTCCCCCCTCGCCCCCTCCCCCCTCGCCCCCTCCCCCCTCGCCCCCTCCCCCCTCGCCCCCTCCCCCCTCGCCCCCTCCCCCCTCGCCCCCTCGCCTCCTCCCCCCTCGCCCCCTCCCCCCTCGCCCCCTCCCCCCTCGCCCCCTCCCCCCTCGCCCCCTCCCCCCTCGCCCCCTCCCCCCTCGCCCCCTCCCCCCTCGCCCCCTCCCCCCTCGCCCCCTCGCCCCTCGCCCCTCCCCCCTCGCCCCCTCCCCCCTCGCCCCCTCCCCCCTCGCCCCCTCGCCCCCTCGCCCCCTCCCCCCTCGCCCCCTCCCCCCTCGCCCCCCTGCCCCCTGCCCTCTCCCCCCTCGCCCCCTCCCCCCTCGCCCCCTCCCCCCTCGCCCCCTCCCCCCTCGCCCCCTCGCCTCCTCCCCCCTCGCCCCCTCCCCCCTCGCCCCCTCCCCCCTCCCCCCTCGCCCCCTCCCCCCTCGCCCCCTCGCCCCTCGCCCCCTCGCCCCTCGCCCCTCGCCCCCTCCCCCCCCTCCCCCCTCGCCCCCTCGCCCCCCTGCCCCCTGCCCTCTCCCCCCTCGCCCCCTCCCCCTCGCCCCCTCCCCCCTCGCCCCCTCCCCCCTCGCCCCCTCCCCCCTCGCCCCCTCCCCCCTCGCCCCCTCCCCCCTCGCCCCCTCCCCCCTCGCCCCCTCCCCCCTCGCCTCCTCGCCCCCTCCCCCCTCGCCCCCTCCCCCCTCGCCCCCTCGCCCCCTCGCCCCCTCCCCCCTCGCCCCCTCGCCCCCTCCCCCCTCGCCCTCCCCCCCCTCCCCCCCCTCCCCCCCCTCCCCCCCCTCCCCCCTCTCCCCCTCCCCCTCTCCCCCTCTCCCCCTCTCCCTCTCCCCCTCTCCCCCTCTCCCCCTCCCCCCTCGCCCCCTCGCCCCCTCCCCCCTCCCCCCTCCCCCCTCGCCCCCTCCCCCCCTCCCCCCCTCCCCCCTCCCCCCCTCTCCCCCTCCCCCTTCGCCCCCTTGCCCCCCCTCCCCCTCCCCCTCGCCCCCCTGCCCCGCCCCCCTCCCCCCTCGCCCCCTCCCTTCCCCCCTTCCCCCCCTCCCTTCCTCCCCCCTCCCTTCCAATACAATACAATACAATACAAATCGCTTTATTGGCATGATAAGGTACATCTTATGTTGCCAAAGCATCAAAATACATTTATGGTTGAACACATAAACGCGGTTCCATTCATACAGTGTATAAACAGGTATATCCCTGAGTTTATAAATATATTTTCGCCTTGTTTATATATATTCTTGTCTTAGTTTACTGGTTGTCCCTCTGTTCATGGCAAGCTGTAACATAGTGTGCCGCCAGTGTTACACAGCTTCTCTCCTCCCCCAGTAGGAATGGGAGTTTTTGGTTGTCAGTCAGATTTCTGAATTCAGGGCATATTTGTGAGAATTTTTGATAGAAATTCTCTCTGATGCCCTGATATTTTCCACAGGCTGTGAGGAAGTGCATCTCTGTCTCAACTACTCCCTGACTGCAGTGAGAGCATATCCTGTCTTCTCTTGGCAGCCTGGTCTGCCTGTGTCTGCCTTTTTCGATCTCCCTTCCACCCCCCTCCCTTCCTCCCCCCTCCCTTCCTCCCCCCTCCCTTCCTCCCCCCTCCCTTCCTCCCCCCTCCCTTCCACCCCCCCTCCCTTCCACCCCCCCTCCCTTCCTCCCCCCCTCCCTTCCACCCCCCCTCCCTTCCTCCCCCCTCCCTTCCTCCCTCTCGCACTCTCTCGTGTGATGGTCTTGATGGGGCACTTGATAGTGATCAGGGACAGGAACCCGAGCTGATTGCTCGCTGCCTTGCTCGGGGCACTGAGACGAGTGGCTGCTTCGACTGGTACCCTGGTTGAGATCCGCGAACTCTACACAAACCGGGATGGAACCTGTGATCTTGCTGCTCTGTGGGGCTCAGAGCCGCCCTTGAGGACTGTATACTGACTGATCCACCAGAACACCTGAGGTTAACTTGTAATCTTTCATTGAGAGGCCAGCGGGAGCTGTTACTTTGGAATGTAAAATTGCTGCATAATTTATTCTTAAAATATGATGAAATATGCAGTAGCTGGGTTAATTAGTGTCTCTGGTCTCACCGCTCCCACACCACGCTGCCCCCCTGTGCCCGGTGACGCCGCCCCCCTGTACACCCTCTAGCTGAGTCCCCAGCAGTGATGGGGTAATCCGGGTTTACCCCACCCCTCGACAATAGTGGGTGAATTTGGGGTCTACACGAGTCCCCCTAGATCGGTGGGATGGGCTTGAGCAACTCGCAAACCCCTGGCATTGGAGGGCAATTCAGAGGAAGGTCATCACCTGATATAGCACGATGACATTTCAATGGCCTTTGATCGTGACGAGGGGAGGATGCTGGGTGTCTCACCGTGTTGTGTTTAATGTTGAGGTTGAGAACTCCTGTTTTGTGTGTGTGGGGGGGGAGTTCTTGGATCAAAGCACTGACTTTATTCCCAGGAGCTGTGGAGATATGTTCAGGCAGTGCTTATGAGGGTTCTATTTTAGGAGAACAGTGCACTTGGCTGATGACAGATTTTGAATAAACTGACACCCAGGCAGTGTCTGCCTGAGGGTCCGAAATGCAAAATAAGACAAACACGTTTAAATGCGATTCACTGACCTCTCTGCAGATGCCTCAGCCACAGTGCTGCACAGTGAAGCATCTGGTGTGGGTGAAACTCGCACACAGCATTGCTCAGGGAGCTGAATCCAGGCAAATAACCTTTAACATGACCAATTACTGAATCAGAGATATGCAGGGGACAGGAGGCAGGCCAGCGAGGGTCCTGTACCATCAGGGTCCCTTACTTACATTTGCATTTCTAAAGAAATAAATACTCCTCAAGTTTCAAATTGTTTGCTTGTTACTCCCAGTGCCAATACTCAGGGAGTGCTGCACTGTCGGAGGGGCAGTACTGAGTGAGCGCTGCACTGTCGGAGGGGCAGTACTGAGTGAGCGCTGCACTGTCGGAGGGGCAGTACTGAGGGAGCGCTGCACTGTCGGAGGGGCAGTACTGAGGGAGCGCCGCACTGTCGGAGGGGCAGTACTGAGGGAGTGCTGCACTGTCGGAGGGGCAGTACTGAGTGAGCGCTGCACTGTCGGAGGGGCAGTACTGAGGGAGCGCTGCACTGTCGGAGGGGCAGTACTGAGGGAGCGCCGCACTGTCGGAGGGGCAGTACTGAGGGAGCGCTGCACTGTCGGAGGGGCAGTACTGAGGGAGTGCCGCACTGTCGGAGGGGCAGTACTGAGTGAGCGCTGCACTGTCGGAGGGGCAGTACTGAGGGAGCGCTGCACTGTCGGAGGGGCAGTACTGAGAGAGTGCTGCACTGTCAGCGGTGCCGTCTTTCCGATGAAACATTAAACCGAGGCCCAGTCTGCGCTCTCAGGTGGATGTAAAAGATGCCAGAGCACTATTGGAAGAAGAGCAGGGGAGTGATCCCCAGTGTCCTGCCCAATATTTATCCCTTAACCAATATCACTAGAACAGATGATCTGGTCATTATCACATTGCTGTTTGTGGGAGTTTGCTGTGCATAATTTGACTGCCGCGTTTCCTACATTACAACAGTGACCACACTTCCAAAGTGCTTCCTTGGCTGTAAAACGCTTTGGGACGTCCTGAGGTCATGAAAGCGCTGTAGAAATGAAAGTCTTTCTTTCTTTTAGTAGTTCTTCACTTTTTTCTTTCCCCAACACCGCCCCCCCCCCCCCCCCCCCAATCTTCCCCCTTGCCGATGCTGATTCGGGTTGAGTTTCAGTACCACAATCGGTATAGTTACCCTAATAACGGAAAACGCTGGAAAAACTCAGCAGGCCAGGCAACATCTGTGGAGAGAGAAACGGAGTTAACGTTTCAGGTCGAAGACCTTTCGTCAGGACTGAGAAAAAAGCAGGAAATGAAACAGATTAAGAAGCAAGTTTGGGGGCTGGGAAATGGGGGAGGGGATGAAAGAACAAAAGGGAAGGTCTGGGAGAGGTGAGGAGACATGGGGCAGAAATTCCTCCCCAAACGGGTGAGTACGGAAGGGGTACTCACGCGTCTGGCTGGAGGAAATGCCGGTTTTCAGCATGCACAGCGCATGCGCTGAAAACCGGCATTTCCTCTCTAACCCAAGAGGTGAAGAGGCTAGCGCGTGCGCTGTAGGGGGCAGCGCGTGCGTCTTGGATTTCCTCGGTTTTGGGGGATTTGCACATGTGTAAAGGCCTCCGGTCTTTACGCTTGTAAAAAGCACACGTAAGTATTTATTTTTACAGGTAAGTGGTGTTTTAGTGTAATTTAGAATTTTTTTTCCCACAGGTTCATTATTTTAAAGAATCTACAATAAGTTAAGTTTAGTTTTAGACCCTTTTTATTAAAAATTTATTTTTTTCAAAAAAAAAAATTATTGTTTAAATTATTTTTTTAAACTTATTTATACTTAATTTAATGATTGGGATGTTTTTTAAAATTTTTATTTAAAGTTTAAATAGTGTTTTGGGCCCCCGTAGTTTTCATGAGTTTGACAGTTCTTACTCTCAAACTCATGAATGAACCTTCCCCTCCCCTGATTGGTTGTACAGTGCTCACCTGATCCCAGCCGGCACATCGCACTAACTACGCCGCTGGATCAGGTAAGCACAGCGCGCCGACATCTGAACCGGGCCTGTGACAGGAAATGCAAGCAGGCCCGGGCTTCAGATGTCAGCGCGCAGGGTGAGTGCAGATCGGGGGTTTGCACCCGTGGCAAGCCCCCGACACCAAGTTCTGGGCCAATATTAAGAGATATTCAAGGCGAGACGAGATGGTAATAGGACAGGTAAAGAGACAAAGGATGGCTCTAGATGAAGTGTGAAATGCGCTGGCAGAGTGAGAGACAGCTGCCCTGTGGGAGAGAGAAACAGGAAAAGGCACAAACCAAAGGTGTGGATAAAAAATATATAAAAATATAACAGAGGCCGAGGTTATGATCTGAAATTGCTGAACTCGATGTCAAGTCCAGAAGGCTGTAAAGTGCCTAATCGGAAGATGAGGTGCTGTTCCTCGAGCTTACGCTGAGCTTCCGTGGAACAATGCAAGAGGCCGCAGACAGTGAGGTCTGAGTGGGAACGGAGCGGTGAATTGAAATGACAGGCAACCGGAAGCTCGGGGTCACCCTTATGGACTGAACGGAGATGTTCCGCAGGGCATAATTACCCTGTTACCCCTGCTTTACCCTGTACCTGAGCGGGCGAATTTAGTTGACCAGCGCTCCCTGTTGGGTTAGTGCATGTTGGATGGGGAGCTGTGCGACCCAGAAACCAATCAGTAGCCGGTTGGTCCTCATCTCAACAGTTTCAATTCTCTCTCGTCCATCTTGACCACTCACCTACCGATAGTTCACCTCCAACCCTTCCCGCTGCCCTCCTCATTCTCCTGCCGCCCTCCTCCCCTGAATGTGCCTGTTCTGTCTTTGATTTATTTAGAGAGAAATTGGGCAGAATAATTGGAAGGAGACACTGATTAGATAGAAGGGACGGGGGTGGAGAGAGGCACGGTAATGGGAGGGCGGAGGAACTGAGATACTCGAGTACAAAGGCAGCAAGGCAAGGTTGCAGTGGAGTCTGGCTGAAGAGAAAGAACAGATTAAAAGGCAGAAATAACCTAAAAGGATAGAAAGTTAATATAGAAAATGGAGAAATGGGAGGAAAAGGACAGAAAATTAAGAGAAACATGTTGCAGGATGTGGAAAAAGGAAAGCCTTTATAAAAAGGACAGAGAAAACCAGCTTCAAATGTCTGCTCTTTATCTCTCTGTGTCTCTTGTTTTTATCTATATCTCCTGGTTTCTCTCTCTCTCTTTCCCCCTCTGTGGTTTTTGTTCATCTGCCCTTCTTCCCCTCCCCCACATCTGTGCCTTGCTCACCAATAGTCTCCGCCCTGCCTCGTGTACGACTTGCCCAGTCTTTGCTAATGTAACTCTGACACAGGCTGCCCGCTGGCAGTTTGATCTGCAGCGATGTGTTCTAACGTGTCCTGTGTGTGTAATAATTTGTCTAAAGCAAAAAAATTCTTACTGAATAAATCCTTGTTAAATCAGCAGAAGAGAGAAGGATGACGCAGTTCAGCAGTGATTGGGAGGCGGGGAGAGAGAGGTGGGGGTTAGATTGCTGCATGAGTCACACCACCGTCTCAGCCCAAGACAGCACGAGAGCCAAGGGGGACAGGACAGCAAGTAAATGATGTGTTGGGCACAGCTGGGGAGGGCGTGGAAACTGTCTTAAAATTCCTCTTTCCTTTTTGTCCCCACTCCAAAGAACTCTGTGTGGTTCACTATCTGGCTCACACTTACTGCACTCGCGTGTGACAAATCGCCACATCAGCACCGTGTGTACAGGAGGGGAGACCCCCAGGGGAGGGGGCCGCTAACACCTTCATTGCAAATTGCAGTGTCCTTTCCCCTAAATGGGACGTTTAGTCCGAGTATTCGCACGCTTGTCAGCTGCTGGTGTGAGTGGTGCGGTTTGCACACTCGCTGGGCTGGCCCGTTGCAATCTCCCTGTGCAGTGTGGGCTCTGTGCTACATGGGAAACCCAGCCTCGGATCCTGCTGGCGAGAGATGAGGCGCTCTGCTCCATCTCCCATTCCTGCTACCCCATTTCATTCTTCAAAAACATTTCAAATACAAAGAGACAAACCAGTTCCAAGGACAGAGTCTCCGTCGAGTTGAGGGGTCAGCTGCTGCAGAGAGCAACCTGTTAACCCTTAATCACCAGTCGGTCACACTGCTGGTTATTGGCTGAGTACAGAAGGACTGCGGAGACACTGGACTTGATTTAATAAAAGCTGCAGATTCCTGGACATGTGGTTCCGTTAAAGCTTTGCCTAAACCCAGTGACGGAAGGTGACTGGCAGCTGTGGAGAGGAGCGAGAATTGGGGCCTGTTCAGGCCCTGGGACCGGGGTGGTGGCGGGGGGGACGGTGTGTGACTGCCTTGGGCTGCATTTGGTCCCCTCCCGAATGCTGTGAAGGTTGGCACTGCAGCAGATATCACACCCACTGGGTAAACGTTCCCACTGGAGAGGAGACAGCTGCTGCTCGGGTTCCGGCTGAGAGGTCAGTTTGACCGGTTAAACGCTGGCCTTGGTTCGGTGGCCGAACTCTCTCCTGAGTCAGGGGTCATGGATTCAAGCCCGTAAGGGTACAAAGCAAAAAAGTTATGCTAAACCTTTATAAATCATTGGTTCGGCCCCAGCTGGAGTATTGTGTCCAATTCTGGGCCCCACACTTTTGGAAGGATGTCCAGGCCTTGGAGAGGGTGCAGAGGAGATTCACTGGAATGGTACCAGGGATGAGGGACTTCAGTGATGTGGAGAGACTGGAGAAGCTGGGGTTGTTCTCCTTGGAGCAGAGAAGGTTAAGGGGAGATTTGATAGAGGTGTTCAAAATCAGGAACGGTTTTGATAGAGTAAATAAGGAGAAACTGTTTCCAGTGGCAGGAGGGTCGGTAACCAGAGGACACAGATTTAAGATAATTGACAAAAGAACCAGAGTTGGAGATGAGGAGAATGTTTTTCCGCAGCGAGTTGTTGTGATCTGGAATGCGCTGCCTGAAAGGGCGGTGGAAGCGGATTCAATAGTAACTTTCAAAAGGGAATTGGATAAATTCTCTCTTTGTCAAGCAACGCCCAATTTTAAAATTCTCCTCCTTGTTTTCAAATCCCTCCATGGCCTCGCCCCTCCCTATCTCTGTAATCTCCTCCAGCCCCATAACCCTCCGAGATCTCTGCACTCCTCTAATTCTGGCTTCTTGAACATCTCCCGATTTTAATCCCTCCACCATTGGCAGCCATCCCATCCTCTCATTGAATTACAGTATGCAGATGATGCTTGCGTCTGCGGACACGCGGAGTTCGAACTCCAAACTATCGTCAACACCTTCACTGAAGCGTACGAGAGCATGGGCCTTACACTAAACATCCGTAAGACAAATGTCCTCTACCAACCTGCCCCCGCCACACAGGACTGCCCCCCGATTATCAAAATCCACGACAAGGCCTTGGACAAGGTGGACCACTTTCCATACCTCGGGAGCCTACTGTCAACAAGGGCAGACATCGATGACGAAGTCCAACACCGCCTTCAGTGTGCCAGTGCAGCCTTCAGTCACCTGAGGAAGAGAGTGTTTGAAGACCAGGACCTCAAACCTGGCACTAAGCTCATGGTCTGCAGAACAGCAGTGATACCCACCCTGCTGTATGCCCAGAGACATGTACCATGTACAGCAGGCACCTCAAAGCACTGGAGAGGTACCACCAACGCTGCCTCCGCAAGATCCTGCAAATCCATTGGCAGGATAGGCGCACCAACGTCGGTGTTCTCGCTCAAGCCAACATCCCCAGCATCGAAGCTTTGACCACGCTCAATCAGCTCCAATAGACGGGTCACATTGTCCGCATGCCCGATACGAGACTCCCAAAACAAGCGCTCTACTCGGAGCTCCGGCATGGCAAGAGAGCCCCAGGTGGGCAGAGGAAACGCTTAAAGGACACCCTCAAAGCCTCCTTGAAAAAGTGTAACATCCCCACTGACACCTGGGAATCCCTGGCCCAAGACCGCACAAAGTGGAGGAGAAACACCCGGGAAGGCGCCGAACACCTCGAGTCTCTTCGCCGGGAGCAAGCGGAAGCCAAGCGCAGGCAACGCAAGGAGCGCACGTCAACCCAAACACCCCACCCACCCGCCCCTTCAACCACCGTCTGCCCCACCTGTGACAGAGACTGTAGGTCCCGCATTGGACTCATCAGTCACCTGAGAACTCATTTCTAATGTGGAAGCAAGTCATCCTCGGTTCCGAGGGACTGCTTAAGAAGGATTGATGGCCGTGCCTTCAGCTACCTGGGCCCTGAGCTCTGGAATTCCCTCCCTAAACCTCTCCGCCTCTCTCTCCTCCTTTAAGACGCTCCTTAAAACCGACCTCTCTGACCGAGCTTTTGGCCACCTGTCCTAATATCTCCTTATGTGGCTCGGTGTCAGATTTTGACTGATCTTCTCTTCTCTTAACGCTCCTATGAAGCACCTTGGGACGTCTTACTAAGTTAAAGGCGCAGTATAAGTAAGCTGTTGTTGTCTCCAAACTCTTCCCCCCCCCCCCCGCCCCGCGCTCCCTTCCCCCCCCCGTGCGCGCTCCCCCTGCGCTCCCTCCCCCCCCCCCCGCGCTCCCTTGCTCCCTTCCCCCCCCCTCCCCGCGCTCTCCCCCCCCCCCGGTGAGGAATTATTTGTGCGCTGTGGGGGCTGGAGCAGGAGGGGCTTCAACCCTTCACGGACGATCTTAGCACCTCGTCACTGGAGAGAGTTTTGGGGAAACTGAGTGTGATGTATAGCATCAGTTCCAGGTTCATTCTGAGTTTAAAAGTCGGGTGGAGTTGCTGCTGAAATTCTGGGAATGTTGGTGAACTCGGTGCTGTCAAACCCTATCTGATCCTGGAGTCAGTTTATTCCCAAACTCACTTGTACATGAGCCTCCCCAGGAGGTCACTGCCGCCGGGCATGTGGAGTGTTGAAACTTATGAGGCCTGTGCATAAGGTCGTGTCTGAATTATTAAAAGATGCAGGAATTATAAATCACTGAGTGTTTTACGTTTAGAGTATCCAGTGTGCAATTCCTGAGCATTGCTGTGTATTGGCAGCAAAATCTCGTCCTTGCTTCCAATCCCTCCAGCGCCCTTTCCCCGCTCAGCAACCACCTGCACTGTGCTCCTGCACACTCTCCTCGCTCGTTACAAAGAAGGAATAACTTCCACTTACATTGTGCTCTTCACAATCTCGGCACCTTACAATTAAATCAATGACCAGATCATCTGATTTACTGATGTTGCTTGTGGGATAGATATTGGCCCAAGACACTGGGGAGAACTCCCCCTGCTCCTCTTCGATTAGTGGAAGAAGTGATGGTTTACATCCACCTGCGAGGGCAGACGGGGCCTCGATTTATGGAGGGTAACGCTCGGGGGCTGGGCATAGAGCCGCTGTCAGAAACCAGAATTGTTGTCGTGCTTTGGCAAGAACATTATTGATTGAGTCAAGCGGAATGTCACGAGTTCAAGCCCCATCCAGAGACTTCAGCACGTAATCCAGGCTGAGACTGCAGTACTGAGGGAGCGCCGCACTGTCGGCGGGGCAGTACTGAGGGAGCGCCGCACTGTCGGCGGGGCAGTACTGAGGGAGCGCCGCACTGTCGGCGGGGCAGTACTGAGGGAGCGCCGCACTGTCGGCGGGGCAGTACTGAGGGAGCGCCGCACTGTCGGAGGGGCAGTACTGAGGGAGCGCCGCACTGTCGGCGGGGCAGTACTGAGGGAGCGCCGCACTGTCGGCGGGGCAGTACTGAGGGAGCGCCGCACTGTCGGCGGGGCAGTACTGAGGGAGCGCCGCACTGTCGGAGGGGCAGTACTGAGGGGGGGCAGTACTGAGGGAGCGCCGCACTGTCGGAGGGGCAGTACTGAGGGGGGGCAGTACTGAGGGAGCGCCGCACTGTCGGAGGGGCAGTACTGAGGGAGCGCCACACTGTCGGAGGGGCAGTACTGAGGGAGCGCCGCACTGTCGGAGGGGCGGTACTGAGGGAGCGCCGCACTGTCGGAGGGGCGGTACTGAGGGAGTGCCGCACTGTCGGAGGGGCGGTACTGAGGGAGCGCCGCACTGTCGGAGGGGCGGTACTGAGGGAACGCCGCACTGTCGGAGGGGCAGTACTGAGGGAGCGCCGCACTGTCGGAGGGGCAGTATTGATGGGGAGTGCTGCACTGCCAGTCGGGCAGTTACACACATCTTTCAGAGCTCTGTACTTTGGCATTTGTTAATTCTGTTCTTGCACAGGATCTTTGAGGGGGCCCCCAGGGGAGTGTCTGTATTTGAGGGGGTCCCCAGGGGAGTGTCTATTTATAAGGTCTCCTAGGAATGTGTTAATATTTACTGTGGTTTACCCACACAGGCTGGTTTGAAATCCACTGCTTTCCGTCATTTCCTTCACTTCCACAATTACCGGGATCTGTGGCCCCAATCCCAGAGGTGGTGAATCTTAAGCGACTTGCGCGGGATTGCGTCCCGTTTGAAGCAGCTGGTGGGACAAGTGGGGTTGCTGCAGGACTGGTATTGCCCGGTGTAAACTCTCCAACAATACACTGCAGTGTAATGAGACCCATTCATAGTTTCCTATTACTCTCTTAACCAGTGCAGACTGAGGAAATGCGAGCCGAACATTTGTTCCAAATCGCAGGGTCGGTGCCAATTCCCCAATCCCGCTGTGTGTCTCAGTACGGATGCCCTGTTCCTGTGGGTGTGGCCAAGGCTCACGGGCGGGTAACACTAACCCAACACCTGAATAAACTCCAAGTTCACTTCAATCCACGGGCCGTGCAGTGTGTTCTCGATTGTACGTGGTGGCAGCAGAACTTTGAACTGCTCTGTGATCGGGAGACCGCTGTTTGCCATTGGCATCCTGTGCTGTCAGCCCTCTCTTCCCCCTCCTCCTCTGGAGGTGCTGACTCCCAGTTCCATTGCCGCGGCCCCCCCCCCCTCGGTCAGCCCCCCCCTCGGTCAGCCCCCCCCCCCCTCGGTCAGCCCCCCCCCCCCTCGGTCAAGCCCCCCCCCCCCCGGGGTCAGCCCCCCCCCCCCCCCTCGGTCAGCGCCCCCCCTCCCTCGGTCAGCCCCCCCCCCCCCTCTCGGTCAGCCCCCCCCTCGGTCAGCCCCCCCCCCCCTCTCTCGGTCAGCCCCCGCCCCCCCCTCTCGGTCAGCCAGCCCCCCCCTCACTCTCGGTCAGCCCCCCCCTCGGTCAGTCCGCCCTTCCAGTGTGAGCTGAGCCGTGAGTGTCGACAGGATGGCAGAGTCCGATCCTGCCCTGGCCTTGTGGCCACAGGCGGGGCGGATACACTGATGGTGACCAGGAGCAGGGGCTCTGCTCATTAACCCCTGCCTGGTTCAGGGTCGGACACGAATTGTAGCTCCTGTTGACATCCACTCATTCAGCACAAGCAATATGGACCTTGGAGGAGGAATCAGTGGGTCTTCTCCAGTCCATTGCTCCTCGGGTTTTATTGAAAGACTAATATTTAACCTGAGATGTGTTGGGGAGTGAGGAGTAAATTGCAGCAGCTCATTCCCTTCAAAACAGAGAAAATTATCATCAGGGTGACGGCAGAGTGAAAAGGAGCATTTATCGTGTGTGTGTGTGTCTGTCAGTCTCTGCGTCCCTCCGTCTGTGTGTTTGTGTGTGCGTGTTATACAGGGCCTTGGTGAGACCACACCTGGAGTACTGTGTGTAGTTTTGGTCTCCTTACCTAAGAAAGGATATACTTGCCATAGAGGGAGTGCAGCGAAGGTTCACCAGACTGATTCCTGGGATGGCAGGACTGTCGTATGAGGAGAGATTGGGTTGACTAGGCCTGCATTCACTAGAGTTTAGAAGAATGAGAGGGGATCTCATTGAAACGTATAAAATTCTGACAGGGCTAGTCAGACTGGATGCAGGGAGGATGTTTCCCCTGGCTGTGGGGGTCTAGAACGAGGGGTCACAGTCTCAGGATACGGGGTAGGGCATTTAGGACTGAGATGAGAAATTTCTTCACTCAGAGGGTGGTGAACCTGTGGAATTTTCTACCACAGAAGGCTGTGGAGGCCAAGTCACGGAATATATTTAAGAGGGAGATAGATAGATTTCTAGACACAAAAGGCATCAAGGGATATGGGGAGAGAGCGGGAATATGGTATTGAGATAGAGGATCAGCCATGATGATATTGAATGGCCGAGCAGGCTCGAATGGCCGACTCCTGCTCGTATTTTTCTATGTGTGTCTGTGTCTGTCTGCGTGTGTTTAGATCTTGTTCTGACTGAAACCTGTGATTCTGTGTGTAGTTTTGGTGCTCGTGTTTTCAGCGTGTGTCTACAAGGCATTTAATTCCCTTTGGCAAAGTGCCCCAGCTACCTCTGGAGATTTCCAGTAAATCTTTTCAATGGGCTTTCGGAGCATTTCATGCCTTGGGCATTGAGAATGAGGAAGTGGAAAGCAATCAACTTCCTGCTTTTATACTTGTCTGAAACCAAGTTAATTTATGGAGCGTGATGGGTGAGTCATGTGAACAGAGAACAGACTGGGAGAAAAGATTATCCAGCTCATCGCTCGATCACTGGAACCTTCCGCCCCTCGCCCGGACCCTCCGCCCCTCGCCCGGACCCTCCGCCCCTCGCCCTGCCCCCCGCTCCAACCCTCCGCCCCTCCCTCTCTCAAGGTGACGGTGCTACTTGAGGGTGTGTGTCATGAGGCGTGTTACTTTGGTTAAGGGGTTAGTTGGAAAGGGTTGCACTGGTGTTGGGTTTATCGGGATGGATGAGTTGGGGTGAGTGGGGATTGCGAAGTTATAACTGCTCACATCCTTGATATCTAGTTGGAATGGGGCTGAGCCACTGTGGAGCTGATTAAATGTCTAAATGTCATGTTTATTTTATTCAGCACCTGTATACCTGTCTCGCGTTTAATCTTCTGCTATGATTATCTCAGAGACTGACAGCAAACCATTCTCATATGGTCCAGCCTGTCAGGTAAATCTCTCTCCAAATGTTATAATCACAATTTGCTCCCTCTACACTGTCCCATTAAACACTCCCAGGGCAGGTACAGCACGGGTTAGGTACAGAGTAAAGCTCCCTCTACACTGTCCCATCAAATACTCCCAGGGCAGGTACAGCACGGGTTAGATACAGAGTAAAGCTCCCTCTACACTGTCCCATCAAACACTCCCAGGGCAGGTACAGCACGGGTTAGATACAGAGTAAAGCTCCCTCTACACTGTCCCATCAAACACTCCCAGGGCAGGTACAGCATGGGTTAGATACAGAATAAAGCTCTCTCTACACTGTCCCATCAAACACACCCAGGGCAGGTACAGCACGGGTTAGATACAGAGTAAAGCTCCCTCTACACTGTCCCAACAAACACTCCCAGGGCAGGTACAGCACGGGGTTAGATACAGAGTAAAGCTCCCTCTACACTGTCCCATCAAACACTCCCAGGGCAGGTACAGCACGGGTTAGATACAGAGTAAAGCTCCCTCTACACTGTCCCATCGAACACTCCCAGGGCAGGTACAGCACGGGTTAGATACAGAGTAAAGCTCCCTCTACACTGTCCCCATCAAACACTCCCAGGGCAGGTACAGCACAGGTTAGATACAGAGTAAAGCTCCCTCTACACTGTCCCATCAAACACTCCCAGGGCAGGTACAGCACGGGTTAGATACAGAGTAAAGTGCCCTCTACACTGTCCCATCAAACACTCCCAGGGCAGGTACAGCACAGGTTAGATACAGAGTAAAGCTCCCTCTACACTGTCCCATCAAACACTCCCAGGGCAGGTACAGCACAGGTTAGATAGAGAGTAAAGCTCCCTCTACACTGTCCCATCAAACACTCCCAGGGCAGGTACAGCACAGGTTAGATACAGAGTAAAGCTCCCTCTACACTGTCCCATCAAACACTCCCAGGGCAGGTACAGCACAGGTTAGATAGAGAGTAAAGCTCCCTCTACACTGTCCCATCAAACACTCCCAGGGCAGGTACAGCACGGGTTAGATACAGAGTAAAGCTCCCTCTACACTGTCCCATCAAACACTCCCAGGGCAGGTACAGCACGGGGTTAGATACAGAGTAAAGCTCCCTCTACACTGTCCCATCAAACACTCCCAGGGCAGGTACAGCACGGGTTAGATACAGAGTAAAGCTCCCTCTACACTGTCCCATCAAACACCCCCAGGGCAGGTGCAGCACGGGTTAGATACAGAGTAAAGCTCCCTCTACACTGTCCCATCAAACACTCCCAGGGCAGGTACAGCACGGGTTAGATACAGAGTAAAGCTCCCTCTACACTGTCCCATCAAACACCCCCAGGGCAGGTACAGCACGGGTTAGATACAGAGTAAAGCTCCCTCTACACTGTCCCATCAAACACTCCCAGGGCAGGTACAGTACGGGTTAGATACCGAGTAAAGCTCCCTCTACAGTGTCCCAGCAAACACTCCCAGGGCAGGTACAGCACGGGTTAGATACAGAGTAAAGCTCCCTCTACACTGTCCCATCAAACACTCCCAGGGCAGGTACAGCACGGGTTAGATACAGAGTAAAGCTCCCTCTACACTGTCCCATCAAACACTCCCAGGGCAGGTACAGTACGGGTTAGATACCGAGTAAAGCTCCCTCTACACTGTCCCATCAAACACCCCCAGGGCAGGTACAGCACGGGTTAGATACAGAGTAAAGCTCCCTCTACACTGTCCCATCAAACACTCCCAGGGCAGGTACAGCACGGGTTAGATACAGAGTAAAGCTCCCTCTACACTGTCCCATCAAACACTCCCAGGGCAGGTACAGCACGGGTTAGATACAGAGTAAAGCTCCGTCTACACTGTCCCCATCAAACACTCCCAGGGCAGGTACAGCACGGGTTAGATACAGAGTAAAGTGCCCTCTACACTGTCCCATCAAACACTCCCAGGGCAGGTACAGCACAGGTTAGATACAGAGTAAAGCTCCCTCTACACTGTCCCCATCAAACACTCCCAGGGCAGGTACAGCACGGGTTAGATACCGAGTAAGGTGCCCTCTACACTGTCCCGTCAATGTACCTCAGTTCCAATCTCAGAAGAAGGCCACTATCTACACCAGTGTTGCTTTTTAAAGATTCCTCATCAGCCATCCTGGGCTCCTCTGAGTAGGATGGTCATTTGAGGGGCAGTTTTATGGCAACGTCCATTTAGAACATATCAACATAAGAATTATGAGCACGATTGGGTCATTCGGCCCCTCGAGTCTGCTCTGCCTTTCAATAAGTTCATGGCTGAATATTTGACCTCAACTCCACTTTCCCGCCCGATCTCCATATCCCTTGATTTCCCGAATCAAAGACTGAGCGTCCACAGCCCCCTGGGGCAGGGAATTCCAGAGATTCACAGCCCCCTGGGGCAGGGAATTCCAAAGGTTCACAGCCCCCTGGGGCAGAGAATTCCAAAGGTTCACAGCCCCCTGGGACAGAGAATTCCAAAGGTTCACAGCCCCCTGGGACAGAGAATTCCAAAGGTCCACAGCCCCCTGGGGCAGGGAATTCCAAAGGTTCACAGCCCCCTGGGGCAGGGAATTCCAAAGGTTCACAGCCCCCTGGGGCAGAGAATTCCAAAGGTTCACAGCCCCCTGGGACAGAGAATTCCAAAGGTTCACAGCCCCCTGGGACAGAGAATTCCAAAGGTTCACAGCCCCCTGGGACAGAGAATTCCAAAGGTTCACAGCCCCCTGGGACAGAGAATTCCAGAGATTCACAGCCCTCTGGGGCAGGGAATTCCAAAGGTTCACAGCCCCCTGGGACAGAGAATTCCAAAGGTTCACAGCCCCCTGGGACAGAGAATTCCAAAGGTTCACAGCCCCCTGGGGCAGAGAATTCCAAAGATTCACAGCCCCCTGGGACAGAGAATTCCAGAGATTCACAGCCCCCTGGGACAGAGAATTCCAAAGGTTCACAGCCCCCTGGGGCAGAGAATTCCCAAGGTTCACAGCCCCCTGGGGCAGAGAATTCCAAAGGTTCACAGCCCCCTGGGACAGAGAATTCCAAAGGTTCACAGCCCCCTGGGACAGAGAATTCCAAAGGTTCACAGCCCCCTGGGGTAGAGAATTCCAAAGGTTCACAGCCCCCTGGGGCAGGGAATTCCAAAGGTTCACAGCCCCCTGGGGCAGAGAATTCCAAAGATTCACAGCCCCTGGGACAGAGAATTCCAAAGATTCACAGCCCCCTGGGGTAGAGAATTCCAAAGATTCACAGCCCCCTGGGACAGAGAATTCCAAAGATTCACAGCCCCCTGGGGCAGGGAATTCCAGAGATTCACAGCCCCCTGGGGCAGAGAATTCCAAAGATTCACAGCCCCCTGGGACAGAGAATTCCAAAGGTTCACAGCCCCCTGGGACAGAGAATTCCAAAGGTTCACAGCCCCCTGGGACAGAGAATTCCAAAGGTTCACAGCCCCCTGGGGTAGAGAATTCCAAAGGTTCACAGCCCCCTGGGGCAGAGAATTCCAAAGGTTCACAGCCCCCTGGGGCAGGGAATTCCAAAGGTTCACAGCCCCCTGGGGCAGAGAATTCCAAAGGTTCACAGCCCCCTGGGGCAGAGAATTCCAAAGATTCACAGCCCCCTGGGGCAGGGAATTCCAAAGGTTCACAGCCCCCTGGGGCAGGGAATTCCAAAGGTCCACAGCCCCCTGGGGCAGAGAATTCCAAAGATTCACAGCCCCCTGGGACAGAGAATTCCAAAGGTTCACAGCCCCCTGGGGTAGAGAATTCCAAAGGTTCACAGCCCCCTGGGGCAGAGAATTCCAAAGATTCACAGCCCCCTGGGACAGAGAATTCCAAAGATTCACAGCCCCCTGGGACAGAGAATTCCAAAGATTCACAGCCGCCTGGGACAGAGAATTCCAAAGGTTCACCGCCCCCTGGGACAGAGAATTCCAAAGGTTCACAGCCCCCTGGGACAGAGAATTCCAAAGGTTCACAGCCCCCTGGGGCAGAGAATTCCAAAGGTTCACAGCCCCCTGGGACAGAGAATTCCAAAGGTTCACAGCCCCCTGGGACAGAGAATTCCAAAGGTTCACAGCCCCCTGGGGCAGGGAATTCCAAAGGTTCACAGCCCCCTGGGACAGAGAATTCCAAAGGTTCACAGCCCCCTGGGACAGAGAATTCCAAAGGTTCACAGCCCCCTGGGGCAGAGAATTCCAAAGGTTCACAGCCCCCTGGGGCAGAGAATTCCAAAGGTTCACAGCCCCCTGGGGCAGGGAATTCCAAAGGTTCACAGCCCCCTGGGACAGAGAATTCCAAAGGTTCACCACCCTCTGGGGCAGAGAATTCCAAAGGTTCACAGCCCCCTGGGACAGAGAATTCCAAAGGTTCACAGCCCCCTGGGACAGAGAATTCCAAAGGTTCACAGCCCCCTGGGACAGAGAATTCCAAAGGTTCACAGCCCCCTGGGGCAGAGAATTCCAAAGGTTCACAGCCCCCTGGGACAGAGAATTCCCAAGGTTCACAGCCCCCTGGGACAGAGAATTCCCAAGGTTCACAGCCCCCTGGGGCAGAGAATTCCAAAGGTTCACAGCCCCCTGGGGCAGGGAATTCCAAAGGTCCACAGCCCCCTGGGACAGAGAATTCCAAAGGTTCACAGCCCCCTGGGGCAGAGAATTCCAAAGGTTCACAGCCCCCTAGGGCAGAGAATTCCAAAGGTTCACAGCCCCCTGGGACAGAGAATTCCAAAGGTTCACAGCCCCCTGGGACAGAGAATTCCAAAGGTTCACAGCCCCCTGGGGCAGGGAATTCCCAAGGTTCACAGCCCCCTGGGGCAGAGAATTCCAAAGGTCCACAGCCCCCTGGGGCAGAGAATTCCAAAGGTCCACAGCCCCCTGGGGCAGAGAATTCCAAAGGTCCACAGCCCCCTGGGACAGAGAATTCCAAAGGTTCACAGCCCCCTGGGACAGAGAATTCCAAAGGTTCACAGCCCCCTGGGGCAGAGAATTCCAAAGGTCCACAGCCCCCTGGGGCAGGGAATTCCAAAGGTTCACAGCCCCCTGGGACAGAGAATTCCAAAGGTTCACAGCCCCCTGGGACAGAGAATTCCAAAGGTTCACAGCCCCCTGGGGCAGAGAATTCCAAAGGTTCACAGCCCCCTGGGGCAGGGAATTCCAGAGATTCACAGCCCCCTGGGGCAGAGAATTCCAAAGGTTCACAGCCCCCTGGGGCAGGGAATTCCAAAGGTTCACAGCCCCCTGGGGCAGGGAATTCCAAAGGTTCACAGCCCCCTGGGGCAGAGAATTCCAAAGGTTCACAGCCCCCTGGGGCAGAGAATTCCAAAGATTCACAGCCCCCTGGGACAGAGAATTCCAAAGTTTCACAGCCCCCTGGGGCAGAGAATTCCAGAGATTCACAGCCCCCTGGGGCAGAGAATTCCAAAGATTCACAGCCCCCTGGGACAGAGAATTCCAAAGGTTCACAGCCCCCTGGGGCAGAGAATTCCAAAGGTTCACAGCCCCCTGGGACAGAGAATTCCAAAGGTCCACAGCCCCCTGGGGTAGAGAATTCCAAAGGTTCACAGCCCCCTGGGGCAGAGAATTCCAAAGGTTCACAGCCCCCTGGGGCAGAGAATTCCAAAGGTTCACAGCCCCCTGGGACAGAGAATTCCAAAGGTCCACAGCCCCCTGGGGTAGAGAATTCCAAAGGTTCACAGCCCCCTGGGGCAGGGAATTCCAAAGGTTCACAGCCCCCTGGGGCAGAGAATTCCAGAGATTCACAGCCCCCTGGGGCAGAGAATTCCAGAGATTCACAGCCCCCTGGGGCAGGGAATTCCAGAGATTCACAGCCCCCTGGGGCAGAGAATTCCAGAGATTCACAGCCCCCTGGGGCAGAGAATTCCAAAGATTCACAGCCCCCTGGGACAGAGAATTCCAAAGGTTCACAGCCCCCTGGGGCAGAGAATTCCAAAGGTTCACCGCCCCCTGGGGCAGAGAATTCCAGAGATTCACCGCCCCCTGGGGCAGAGAATTCCAAAGGTTCACAGGCCCCTGGGACAGAGAATTCCAGAGATTCACCGCCCCCTGGGACAGAGAATTCCAAAGGTTCACAGCCCCCTGGGGCAGAGAATTCCAGAGATTCACCGCCCTCTGAGTGAAGAAATTCTTCCTCATCTCAGTCTTAAATGGCCGACCCCTTATCCTGAGACAATGCCCCGGGTTCTAGACTCTCCAGCCCAGGGGAAACAACCTCTCAGCATCTACCCGGTCAATCCCCTTCAGAATCTTGTATGTTTCAATGAGATCACCTCTCATTCTTCTAAACTCCGGAGAGTATCGGCCCATTCTACACAATCTCTCCTCATAGGACAGCCCTCTCATCCCAGGAATCAATCTAGTGAACCTTTGTTGCACCGCCTCCAAGGCAAGTTTATCCTTCCTTGGATAAGGAGACCAAAACTGTGCCCAGTACTCCAGGTGTGGTCTCACCAAGGCCCGGTACAATTGTAGCAAGACGTGTTTACTCTTGTACACCAACCCCCTTGCAATAAAGGCCAACATGCCATTTGCCTTCCTTATTGCTTGCTTCAATAAGACCATGGCTGATCGTCGACCTCACGCCCGATCCCCCTATCCCTTGATTCCCTTAGAGTCCAAAAACCTCTCGATCTCGGCCTTGAATATACCCAACTGGTCACTGCCCAGTTCATTTCATGTCATCGTGTACAGCCCAGGTGCTCCAGCTCCGCTGTCCTTGTTGGGTTTGAACCCAAGTTCCAAAGGTCAAAAGTCCGTGTCTGACCCCTGCGTCACCCAGTCCACTAACTGGTTATTTGTCACTAAGCTGATGGTCACGGAGTTCCTCACAGGTGCTGCTGTTTAACGGAATGTCCCGTCGCACTTCTCCTTGCCAGAGATACTCCTGCAGATAACCAGGCGTGCCATTGGGAGAGTGACTGCTAGTTTAACTAGTGATCATGTGGTTTCATTATTTACAGACTGGTTTATATAGTTAGTTAAACTGCTTGTGGTGTGCGGTGATGATTGGTGCTGAAATCACAGCCTCTCACTCTGAACAGTTGCAGGGCCTTCTCGCCAAAGTTTGGATTGATGGAGGTTTATGTTGGAAAATTGCCAACTTATGACAAACAGCAATTGTCTAAACAGTTAGTCTGTCGGGAACGTAAAGTCAGCCGGTGAGCTCCGGCCGGTCAGTCCCCTTCAGTTTAAGACTGATGTGAGGAGGAATTTCTTCACTCAGAGGGTTGTGAACCTTTGGAATTCTCTGCCCCAGAGGGCTGTGGATGCCGAGTCATTGATTCGGCCGGTCAGTCGGTGAGCTCCAGCCGGTCAGTCGGTGAGCTCTGACCGGTCAGTCTGTGGTGTCTCCTCCGGTCTCACGATGAACACTCAGAACCATTGCAGTAAGACTTGTTCACCAACCTGCTTTCTCCCCTCCTCTCCTGAAGGTGCTGACTCTCACTGGGGTACGGGTCCCCTCCTCTCCTGAAGGTGCTGACTCTCACTGGGGTACGGGTCCCCCCCTCTCCTGAAGGTGCTGACTCTCACTGGGGTACGGGTCCCCTCCTCTCCTGAAGGTGCTGACTCTCACTGGGGTACAGGTCCCCTCCTCTCCTGAAGGTGCTGACTCTCACTGGGGTACGGGTCCCCCCCTCTCCTGAAGGTGCTGACTCTCACTGGGGTACAGGTCCCCTCCTCTCCTGAAGGTGCTGACTCTCACTGGGGTACGGGCCCCCTCCTCTCCTGAAGGTGCTGACTCTCACTGGGGTACGGGTCCCCCCCCTCTCCTGAAGGTGCTGACTCTCACTGGGGTACGGGCCCCCTCCTCTCCTGAAGGTGCTGACTCTCACTGGGGTACGGGTCCCCCCCTCTCCTGAAGGTGCTGACTCTCACTGGGGTACGGGTCCCCCCCTCTCCTGAAGGTGCTGACTCTCACTGGGGTACGGGTCCCCTCCTCTCCTGAAGGTGCTGACTCTCACTGGGGTACGGGTCCCCTCCTCTCCTGAAGGTGCCGACTCTCACTGGGGTACGGGTCCCCCCCCTCTCCTGAAGGTGCCGACTCTCACTGGGGTACGGGTCCCCCCCCTCTCCTGAAGGCGCTGCTCTTTATCTATGAGCCTAGCAGTGAGGGTTTGTTGGCTATAGCACTGTGGGGGCATCAGAGCTGAGTTGACATTTTCCTGCCCCGACGTCTGGACAGGTGCCCTTTCCCACAGGGTGACTGGGAACAGGAGTCCTGGCCAATCTCCCGCTCCCTCCCTGATCCTAGGGTACCAAACACTGGCTGATAATAGCGAACTCGCGTGTATTGATGCTGGAACCTGTGACCTAAATACTCCTTTGCTCAAACTAGTAAACTGTAAGGGCGGAAGGACAGAGACTTTATTTGTCAGAACATCACAGATGAAGAGCGATGTGATAGAAGTGTATAAAATGGTGAAAGGATGAGACAGGGTAGGTAGAAGCAGACTGTTCCCAGTGGTTGAGGGTCTAGAACGAGGGGCCAGAGATACAAGATTAAATGTAAGAGATTTAGAACCGAGGGCAGGAGAAACCACTTCACACAGAGAGTTGTGAGGCTGTGGAATTCAACCCCAGGGTTAGTGGCTGAGGCAGAAACTGTCAACGTTGAGGTTTAGATTGGAGAGGGGGGATGAAGGTAAAGGGGGTGAAGAGATGTAGGAACAGGGCGGGTAAATGTGATTCGAACTATTTGCTCGTGTGGAGGGTGAACACGGACTGGATGGGCCAAATGGCCTGTTTTGCTGTTGTAACCTGTGTGTATTGATGAGGCCAAGCCTCCCCCTTTCCCCTCCCCATGGTTTGTGTTTGGTTGATTTTGTACAGTGGTGTTTGGATTACAGGCAAACGTAAAGAGATGAATTGGTTTTAATCACAGAACAGATGCCAGTAGATTAACCTCTGACCTTCTAAGCAATTGCTGAAGGACGATTGGACGCTTCACCAGCCTCCGTGTGTTGAGTTTTAAAGCTGATTTTCTGGGAATTTTGAGGAATTCAGGATCGGAGCTCCGGCCAGCAAATTCCTGTTACGATCCTGCACTCTTGCTGACCCTGACACCTACTTATTGCCTGGGTTAAGGGGGTGTCATTTTTAAAACACTGTGATCTTCCTCCTTCTGCGGTGCAGTTCTCAGTTGGGTGATTGTTCCAGTTGATGAGTCTCGGCTGCGTGAAACCTCCTCAGCACAACCTCCAAGTACAATGTGTTTGTTGTCACGTTATGTGACTGTAATAGTGATGATTGTAGAGTGTAACACTGCCCGGGGGGGGGGGGGCCAGTGTTCATTGAGCTGCTGCTACACTGGGAGGAGCAGTGTGACCGGGAGATGAGTGGTGTTATTCTCTCGGGGCGGTATTGTAATCATTGTGTCTGGCAAGGTCTGGGCTGGCCGGTGAAGGTGCCGTGAGCTGGGCGAAGGTGCCGTGAGCTGGGCGAAGGTGCCGTGAGCTGGGCGAAGGTGCCGTGAGCTGGGCGAAGGTGCCGTGAGCTGGGCGAAGGTGCCGTGAGCTGGGCGAAGGTGCCGTGAGCTGGGCGAAGGTGCCGTGAGCTGGGCGAAGGTGCCGTGAGCTGGGCGAAGGTGCCGTGAGCTGGGCGAAGGTGCCGTGATGAGCTGGGCGAAGGTGCCGTGATGAGCTGGGCGAAGGTGCCGTGATGAGCTGGGCGAAGGTGCCGTGATGAGCTGGGCGAAGGTGCCGTGATGAGCTGGGCGAAGGTGCCGTGATGAGCTGGGCGAAGGTGCCGTGATGAGCTGGGCGAAGGTGCCGTGATGAGCTGGGCGAAGGTGCCGTGATGAGCTGGGCGAAGGTGCCGTGATGAGCTGGGCGAAGGTGCCGTGATGAGCTGGGCGAAGGTGCCGTGATGAGCTGGGCGAAGGTGCCGTGATGAGCTGGGCGAAGGTGCCGTGATGAGCTGGGCGAAGGTGCCGTGATGAGCTGGGCGAAGGTGCCGTGATGAGCTGGGCGAAGGTGCCGTGATGAGCTGGGCGAAGGTGCCGTGATGAGCTGGGCGAAGATGCCGTGATGAGCTGGGCGAAGATGCCGTGATGAGCTGGGCGAAGGTGCCGTGATGAGCTGGGCGAAGGTGCCGTGATGAGCTGGGCGAAGGTGCCGTGATGAGCTGGGCGAAGGTGCCGTGATGAGCTGGGCGAAGGTGCCGTGATGAGCTGGGCGAAGGTGCCGTGATGAGCTGGGCGAAGGTGCCGTGATGAGCTGGGCGAAGGTGCCGTGATGAGCTGGGCGAAGTTGCCGTGATGAGCTGGGCGAAGATGCCGTGATGAGCTGGGCGAAGATGCCGTGATGAGCTGGGCGAAGATGCCGTGATGAGCTGGGCGAAGATGCCGTGATGAGCTGGGCGAAGATGCCGTGATGAGCTGGGCGAAGATGCCGTGATGAGCTGGGCGAAGATGCCGTGATGAGCTGGGCGAAGATGCCGTGATGAGCTGGGCGAAGATGCCGTGATGAGCTGGGCGAAGATGCCGTGAGCTGGGCGAAGGTGCCGTGAGCTGGGCGAAGATGCCGTGAGCTGGGCGAAGATGCCGTGAGCTGGGCGAAGATGCCGTGAGCTGGGCGAAGATGCCGTGATGAGCTGGGCGAAGATGCCGTGAGCTGGCGAAGGTGCCGTGAGCTGGGCGAAGATGCCGTGAGCTGGGCGAAGATGCCGTGAGCTGGGCGAAGATGCCGTGATGAGCTGGGCGAAGATGCCGTGAGCTGGGCGAAGGTGCCGTGAGCTGGGCGAAGGTGCCGTGAGCTGGGCGAAGGTGCCGTGAGCTGGGCGAAGATGCCGTGAGCTGGGCGAAGATGCCGTGAGCTGGGCGAAGATGCCGTGATGAGCTGGGCGAAGATGCCGTGATGAGCTGGGCGAAGATGCCGTGATGAGCTGGGCGAAGATGCCGTGATGAGCTGGGCGAAGATGCCGTGAGCTGGGCGAAGGTGCCGTGAGCTGGGCGAAGATGCCGTGAGCTGGGCGAAGGTGCCGTGAGCTGGCGAAGATGCCGTGAGCTGGGCGAAGATGCCGTGAGCTGGGCGAAGATGCCGTGATGAGCTGGGCGAAGATGCCGTGAGCTGGGCGAAGGTGCCGTGAGCTGGGCGAAGATGCCGTGAGCTGGGCGAAGATGCCGTGATGAGCTGGGCGAAGATGCCGTGAGCTGGGCGAAGGTGCCGTGAGCTGGGCGAAGATGCCGTGAGCTGGCGAAGATGCCCGTGAGCTGGGCGAAGGTGCCGTGAGCTGGGCGAAGGTGCCGTGATGAGCGAAGATGCCGCGATGAGCTGGGCGAAGATGCCGCGATGAGCTGGGCGAAGATGCCGCGATGAGCTGGGCGAAGATGCCGCGATGAGCTGGGCGAAGATGCCGCGATGAGCTGGGCGAAGATGCCGCGATGAGCTGGGCGAAGATGCCGCGATGAGCTGGGCGAAGATGCCGCGATGAGCTGGGCGAAGATGCCGTGAGCTGGGCGAAGGTGCCGTGAGCTGGGCGAAGGTGCCGTGAGCTGGGCGAAGGTGCCGTGAGCTGGGCGAAGATGCCGTGAGCTGGCGAAGATGCGTGATGAGCTGGGCGAAGGTGCCGTGAGCTGGGCGAAGGTGCCGTGAGCTGGGCGAAGATGCCGTGAGCTGGCGAAGATGCCGTGAGCTGGGCGAAGATGCCGTGATGAGCTGGGCGAAGATGCCGTGAGCTGGGCGAAGGTGCCGTGAGCTGGGCGAAGGGACTGTAATGAGCTGGGTGAAGGTGTACTGTGGGTGCTGGTGGAGCTGTAATCATCATGTCAGTGTGAGGCATTTGGTTCTCATTATGTCGCAGTGTGAAGAGTGTTTTCTGGGAGTGGGTCAGAGTGTTTGGATCTCTGCCTCACCGGCTAGGTCCTGCAATCCTGGACAACACAAACCGTAGCACCAGTCCCACATTCCAACAGGCCGTGTACTCAGGCTGGCTGTTGCGGCAGCTCCCTGTCCAGCCTACCGTCAGGTGGTCAGGGCCCACACCCAGAGCGGTCGGTACCATGATCGGATGTGGCTCTATGACGGATACAGACTCCCTCCTGATCATTGTTCTCCTTAAACAGCTGCTCACCAATATCCAGTTGAACTGGTTCTGGTTATATTTAAACAATTGTGTCTCCTGATCTGTAATAAAAACAGACAATGCTGAAATACCCAGCAGGCCAGGCAGCATCTGTGGGGAGAGAAACAGGGTCAACGTTTCAGGTCGATGGCCCTTCGTCAGAACTGGAAAAAGTTAGAGATGTGACCGGTTTTAAGCAAGTGTTGGGGCAGGGAGAGGGGGGAGGGGAGGAAAGAGGGCAGGGAGAGGGGGGGAGGGGAGGAAAGAACCAAAGGGAAGGGCTGTGATAGGATCAAATCATCGAAATTTATGGCACAGAAGGAGGCCATTCAGCCCATCGTGTCCGTGCCGGCCAAGAAAGAGCGATCCAGCCCTATCCCACTTTCCAGCCCTATCCCACTTTCCAGCCCTATCCCACTTTCCAGCCCAATCCCACTTTCCAGCTCTTGTAGGTTACGGCACTTCAGGTGCATATCCAAGTACTTCTTAACATGTGATGAGAGTTTCTGCCTCTACCACCCTGTCAGGGAGAGTTCCAGACCCCCACCACCCTCTGGGTGAAGAAATTTCTCCTCAAATCCCTCGAAACCTCCGACCAATTACTTAAATCTATGTCCCCTGGTTATTGACCCTTCTGCTAAGGGAAATAGGTTCTTCCTATCCACTCTATCCAGGCCCCTCATAATTTTATATGCCTCACTTAGGATAGGGTGGAAGGCAGGAGAGATTAAATTACAAAAGGGATGGTTGTACCTGATCCTGTGCTGAGTTTGTGTGTCGGACGGGCAGCAACTTGGGGCCACAGTTAGCCTCAGTGTCATGGGTTGTGGAGGGGGAGATCGGCGGGAGTTCCTGTCCCTCAGTGACACCAGCCGGAACGAGCGTGGGCAGACACTGGGTGAGGACAGGACAGGATCGGCTCGCCTGTGTGCCCCCCTTTGTCGAACAGCCTGCCGGAGTGGGCGCCCAGTGGATGGCAGCAATCGGTGAGCAGGAGACGGGCATTGAAGCTTTTCTCTCTCCTTAGTCAGCGGAGGTGATCGGACCGGTGAGCAGTGAAGCGCTTTGTCCGAGAGAGAGGGTCGGTGACAGTTCAGGCGCGTTTATCATGAGTTCAGACTTTGTTTCACAAAATGAGCATCAGTATAATAGAACAGCGGCGAAAGGGGGACCGAAGGAAGTACTTGTGGCTGAGGGAGGAAGGGAGGGATTGAAGGAAGGAGGGAGGAGGGAAGGATTGAAGGAAGGAAGGAGGACGGAAGGAAGGGAGAGATGGGGACGGAAGGAGGGCGAGGTGACGGTGTGATGTGATGAGATGAGCTCGCTGTGCTGGGTTTACTCTCCCACGTGTGGCTCTGTCGCCTCAGGGTCTGAATGGCCTGATTGTCCTCGGCCGGGCAGCTGGAGCTGTTGGTTTACACTACGGCCTGAGTTAGTTTAAGAGTGATTTGAATGAGCAATCGCACGCAGGGACTGACAGGACCAATGCCAAAGTGCAGTGTCATTCAGTCCAGTGCCTGGGATTTCAGTAACATGTAAAGGGAAAGCTGTGATGTTTCTGTACTGTACCCATGTCCAGCACCACCTGTCCGTCGTGACCTAGGTTCGCGGTTCCGGTGTCAGCTCTGACTGAGTGCTGGATCAGCCAGAACAACAGTCGCTCCTTTAACACAGTAAAAGTCCAAGTCGCTTCACAGGAGCGATTATCAAACAAAATTTGACACCGAGCCTCATGAGATAATGGGACAGGCGACCAAAAGCTTGGTCACAGAGGTCGGTTTTAAGGAGCATCTTAAAGGAGGAGAGAGAGGCGGAGAGGTTTAGGGAGGGAATTCCAGAGCTTAGGCCCTAGGCAGCTGAAAGGCACGGCCACCAATGGTGGAGCAATTAAAATCAGGGCTCTCCCTGTCACTCTCTCTCTCTCTCTCCCTGTCACTCTCTCTCTCTCTCCTGTCACCCTCTCTCTCTCTCTCTCCCTGTCACCCCCTCTCTCTCCTCTCTCCTGTCACCCTCTCTCTCCTCCCTGTCACCCTCTCTCTCTCTCTCTCTCTCCCTCGTCACTCTCTCTCTCTCTCCCTGTCACTCTCTCTCTCTCTCTCTCTCCCTGTCACCTCTCTCTCTCCTCTCCCTGTCACTCTCTCTCTCCCTGTCCACTCTCTCTCTCTCTCCCTGTCACTCTCTCTCTCTCTCCCTGTCACACTCTCTCTCTCTCTCCCTGTCACTCTCTCTCGCCTCCCTGTCACACTCTCTCTCGCTCCCTGTCACACTCTCTCTCGCTCCCTGTCACTCTCTCGCTCACTGTCACCCTCTCTCTCTCTCTCCCTGTCACTCTCTCTCTCTCTCTCTCCCTTCACTCTCTCTCTCTCTCCCTGTCACCCCCTCTCTCTCTCTCTCCCTGTCACTCTCTCTCTCTGTCCCTGTCACCCTCTCTCTCTTCGCTCCCTGTCACACTCTCTCTTTCTCTCTGTCCCTCTCTCTCTCTCTCTCTCCCTGTCACTCTCTCTCTCTCTCTCTCTCTCTCTCGCTCCCTCGTCACACTCTCTCTCTCTCTGTCCCTCTCTCTCTCCTGTCACTCTCTCTCTCTCTCTCTGTCCCTCTCTCTCTCTCTCCCTGTCACTCTCTCTCTCTCTCTCCCTCTCTCTCTCTCTCCCTGTCACTCTCTCTCTGTCTCCCTGTCACTCTCTCTCTGTCTCCCTGTCACCCTCTCTCTCTCTCACTGTCACCCTCTCTCTCCCTCCCTGTCACTCTCTCTCTCTCTCTCTCTCCTGTCTCTCTCTCTCTCCTCTCTCTCCCTGTCACCCCCTCTCTCTCTCCCTGTCACTCTCTCTCTCTCCCTGTCACTCTCTCTCTCTCCCTGTCACTCTCTCTCTCCCTGTCACCCTCTCTCTCGCTCCCCTGTCACCCTCTCTCTCTCTCTCTCTCCCTGTCACTCTCTCTCTCTCTCTCCTGTCACTCTCTCTCTCTCTCCCTGTCACCCTTTCTCTCGCTCCCTGTCACCCTCTCTCTCGCTCCTGTCTCTCTCTCGCTCCCCGTCGCCCTCTCTCTCGCTCCCCGTCGCCCTCTCTCTCGCTCCCACCGTCGCCCTCTCTCTCGCTCCCCGTCGCCCTCCTCTCTCTCCGTCGCCCTCTCTCTCGTCGCCCTCTCTCTCGCTCCCGTCGCCCTCTCTCTCGCTCCCCGTCGCCTCTCTCTCGCTCCCCGTCGCCTCTCTCTCGTCCCGTCGCCCTCCCCTCCTCTCGCTCCCCGTCGCCCTCTCTCTCGCTCCCCGTCGCCCTCTTCTCTCGCTCCCCGTCGCCCTCTCTCTCGCTCCCCGTCGCCCTCTCTCTCGCTCCCCGTCGCCCTCTCTCTCTCGCTCCCCGTCGCCCTCTCTCTCGCTCCCCCGTCGCCCTCTCTCTCGCTCCCCGTCGCCCTCTCTCTCGCTCCCCGTCGCCCTCTCTCTCGCTCCCCGTCGCCCTCTCTCTCGCTCCCCGTCGCCCTCTCTCTCGCTCCCCGTCGCCCTCCTCTCTCGCTCCCCGTCGCCCTCTCTCCTCGCTCCCCGTCGCCTCACTCTCTCGCTCCCCGTCGCCCTCTCTCTCGCTCCCGTCGCCCTCTCTCTCGCTCCCCGTCGCCCTCTCTCGCTCCCCGTCGCCCTCTCTCTCGCTCCCCGTCGCCCTCTCTCTCGCTCCCCGTCGCCCTCTCTCTCGCTCCCCGTCGCCCTCTCTCTCGCTCCCCGTCGCCCTCCTCTCTCGCTCCGTCGCCCTCTCTCTCGCTCCCCGTCGCCCTCTCTCTCGCTCCCCGTCGCCCTCTCTCTCGCTCCCCGTCGCCCTCTCTCTCGCCTCCCCGTCGCCCTCTCTCTCGCTCCCCGTCGCCCTCTCTCTCGCTCCCCGTCGCCCTCTCTCTCGCTCCCGTCCCCCCCTCTCTCGCTCCCCGTCGCCCCCTCTCTCGCTCCCCGTCGCCCCCTCTCTCGCTCCCCGTCGCCTCTCTCGCGCTCCCCGTCGCCCTCTCTCGCGCTCCCCGTCGCCCTCTCTCGCGCCTCCCCGTCGCCCTCTCTCGCGCTCCCCGTCGCCCTCTCTCGCGCTCCCCGTCGCCCTCTCTCGCGCTCCCCGTCGCCCTCTCTCGCGCTCCCCGTCGCCCTCTCCCGCGCTCCCCGTCGCCCTCTCCCGCGCTCCCCGTCGCCCTCTCCCGCCTCCCCGTCGCCCTCTCCCGCGCTCCCCGTCGCCCCTCTCTCTCCCGCTCCCCGTCGCCCTCTCTCGCTCTCCCCGTCGCCCTCTCTCGCGCTCCCGTCGCCCTCTCTCTCCGCTCCCGTCGCCCTCTCTCGCTCCCCGTCGCCCTCTCTCTCGCTCCCCGTCGCCCTCTCTCTCGCTCCCCGTCGCCCTCTCTCTCGCTCCCGTCGCCCTCTCTCTCGCTCCCCGTCGCCCTCTCTCTCGCTCCCCCGTCGCCCTCTCTCTCGCTCCCCGTCGCCCTCTCTGCGCTCCCCCGTCGCCCTCTCTCGCGCTCCCCGTCGCCCTCTCTCGCGCTCCCCGTCGCCCTCTCTCGCGCTCCCCCGTCGCCCCTCTCTCGCGCTCCCCGTCGCCCTCTCTCGCGCTCCCCGTCGCCCTCTCTCGCGCTCCCCGTCGCCCTCTCTCTCGCTCCCCGTCGCCCTCTCTCGCGCTCCCCGTCGCCCTCTCTCGCGCTCCCCGTCGCCCTCTCTCTCGCTCCCCGTCGCCCTCTCTCTCGCTCCCCGTCGCCCCCTCTCTCGCTCCCCGTCGCCCCCTCTCTCGCTCCCCGTCGCCCTCTCTCTCGCTCCCCGTCGCCCTCTCTCTCGCTCCCCGTCGCCCTCTCTCTCGCTCCCCGTCGCCCTCTCTCTCGCTCCCCGTCGCCCTCTCTCTCGCTCCCCGTCGCCCTCTCTCTCGCTCCCGTCGCCTCTCTCTCGCTCCCGTCGCCCTCTCTCTCGCTCCCCGTCGCCCTCTCTCTCGCTCCCCGTCGCCCTCTCTCTCGCTCCCCGTCGCCCTCGCGCGCGTGCTCTCCCCGTCGCCCTCAGCGCGCGCTCTCCCCGTCGCCCTCGCGCGCGTGCGCTCTCCCGTCGCCTCGCGCGCGTGCGCTCTCCCCGTCGCCCTCGCGCGCGCGCGCTCTCCCCGTCGCCCTCGCGCGCGCGCGCTCTCCCCGTCGCCCTCGCGCGCGCGCGCTCTCCCCGTCGCCCTCAGCGCGCGCGCGCTCTCCCCGTCGCCCTCGCGCGCGCGCGCTCTCCCCGTCGCCTCGCGCGCGCGCTCTCCCCGTCGCCCTCGCGCTGCGCGCTCTCCCCGTCGCCCTCGCGCGCGCGCGCTCTCCCCGTCGCCCTCGCGCGCTCTCCCCGTCGCCCTCGCGCGCGCGCGCTCTCCCCGTCGCCCTCGCGCTCTCTCCCCGTCGCCCTCGCGCTCTCTCCCCGTCGCCCTCACGCGCGCTCTCACCCTCTCTCTCCCTCTCTCACCCCCTCTGAAGTTCCCGGACACCCTTACTGGGTTTAGGACCTGCGATCAATGTGAGTTGTTATTGCATGTGGGAAATAGCCAGTGATATAATTCTGGGTTCTGTCCCTTTCTTGTGGTCAGTCTGCGGTGAGTGGAAACCAGCACAAGGTCAGAGTTCCCAAACCAAACCACTGAGCAAGCTGCACCAGGAGTTTCTGTTTGCCAGATTATGGTGGGCCCACTGTCTCCCTCAGTACTGCCCCTCCGACAGTGCGGCGCTCCCTCAGTACTGCCCCTCCGTCAGTGCGGCACTCCCTCAGTACTGCCCCTCCGTCAGTGCGGCACTCCCTCAGTACTGCCCCTCCGACAGTGCGGCGCTCCCTCAGTACTGCCCCTCCGTCAGTGCGGCACTCCCTCAGTACTGCCCCTCCGACAGTGCGGCGCTCCCTCAGTACTGCCCCTCCGACAGTGCGGCACTCCCTCAGTACTGCCCCTCCGACAGTGCGGCTCTCCCTCAGTACTTCCCCTCCGACAGTGCAGCACTCCCTCAGTACTTCCCCTCCGACAGTGCGGCGCTCCCTCAGTACTGCCCCTCCGACAGTGCGGCGCTCCCTCAGTACTGCCCCTCCGACAGTGCGGCGCTCCCTCAGTACTGCCCCTCCGACAGTGCGGCGCTCCCTCAGTACTGCCCCTCCGACAGTGCGGTGCTCCCTCAGTACTGCCCCTCCGACAGTGCGGTGCTCCCTCAGTACTGCCCCTCCGACAGTGCGGCACTCCCTCAGTACTGCCCCTCCGACAGTGCGGCGCTCCCTCAGTACTGCCCCTCCGACAGTGCGGCACTCCCTCAGTACTGCCCCTCCGACAGTGCAGCTCTCCCTCAGTACTGCCCCTCCGACAGTGCAGCACCCCCTCAGTACTGACCCTCCGACAGTGCGGTGCTCCCTCAGTACTGCCCCTCCGACAGTGCAGCACCCCCTCAGTACTGACCCTCCGACAGTGCGGTGCTCCCTCAGTACTGACCCTCCGACAGTGCAGCGCTCCCTCAGTACTGCCCCTCCGACAGTGCGGTGCTCCCTCAGTACTTCCCCTCCGACAGTGCGGCACTCCCTCAGTACTGCACTGGAGTGCCAGCCTGGACCATGGACTCAAGTCTCTGGAGCCAAGTTGGAGGGGTTTTAGCTGCTCAGTGATCAATCGACCCCTCCAGTTCTCATTAATGTGCTCAGACAGGGTAACTTTCAAAATGGAATTGGCAAAATTGGCTATGGGGCAGAGGGTGTGGGGTGTGGGAGTCATTGGATAACTCGACCAAAGAGCTGGCACAGGCACGATGGGCCCAATGGGCTCCTGCTGTGCTGTCATTTTTACAATTTGTGATTTTTAACACAGTAAAATCGTGTTGTCAAGTACTCGGACCAATGTATTAATTAGGGATTGTGGCATCTGACGTTTGAAGATTATTTCAGGAGCCTGTGCACTGTTGCTGTGATCGAGCAGCCATCAGCTCCTGGAGACCTCTGCCCACAGAATCCCACAGAATGTACAGCACAGAAACAGGCCATTCGGCCCAATGGGCCTATGCTGCTGTTTATGCTCCACTCGAGACTCCTCCCATCCCTACAAGTAGCAAATATTAGGCATTTAAAATGACAGAAAACAAATAACTTTAGTCATAAATCAAAGCGTAATAAAATAACATATAATTCATAATAAGAAACGAGAACCCTCAGTCTGAGTCCCCGGATTCCTTGTCAGGTTGTGTGATTCATTTTTCTTTCGGCCGCTAGTAAAGTAAGTAAATTTAGATAATCCTCTTCTCCAGTAACAATGGGATCTCCTGCAAAAATACAGACCAGTTAGCCTGACATCAGTCGTAGGGAAAATGCGAGAATCTATTATTAAGGATGTGGTTACAGGGCACTTCGGAAATCATAATAGGATTGGACAGAGTCAACACGGATTTATGAAAGGGAAATCGTGTTTGACAAATCTGTTAAGAGTTTTTTGAGGTTGTAACTAGCAGAATAGAAGAATGAGAGGTGATCTCATTGAAACATACAAAATTCTTACAGGGCTTGACAGGGTAGATGCAGGGAGGATGTTTCCCCTGGCCGGGGAGTCTAGAACCAGGGGTCACAGTCTCAGAATAAGGGGTCGGCCATTTAGGACTGAGATGAGGAGAAATTTCTTCACTCAGAGGGTGGGGAATCGTTGGAATTCTCTACCACAGAGGGCTGTGGAGGCTCAGTCGTTGAGTATATTCAAGACAGAGATCGATAGATTTTTGAATATTGAGGGAATCGAGGGATATGGGGATAGTGCAGGAAAGTGTTGAGGTCGAAGATCAGCCATGATCTCATTGAATGGCGGAGCAGGCTCGAAGGGCCAATGACCAATTCCTGCTCCTGTTTCTTATATGTTTTGGGAAATACGTTTGATGTTCCCACACCTATGAGTTCATTCGGGGGCTGAAATGCCGTGTGAACACACAGCAGCGCTCCGTATGTAAGGTACTGGGATTTCATGAGCCTGAACCCTTGCTTTGACCAGATCCTGTTCCACTGCAGCCTCGGCCGTGCTGCTGATTATTTGATGTGCTGGGTGGAGCTCGCTCAGATATCTGCGCATGTCTCTCCATCATTAACACATTGCGCTTCCTTCCCGTGACACGTGGCAGGCCTGGTCTCTGAGCTGAGCTGTTGTGTACAATCTGGATAGAGCTCAGTGAGGGCGCTCAGTCTAGACACAGCTCAGTGAGAGCGCTCAGTCCAGACACAGCTCAGTGAGAGCGCTCAGTCTAGACACAGCTCAGTGAGAGCGCTCAGTCTAGACACAGCTCAGTGAGAGCGCTCAGTCTAGACACACAGCTCAGTGAGAGCGCTCAGTCTAGACACAGCTCAGTGAGAGCGCTCAGTCTAGACACACAGCTCAGTGAGAGCGCTCAGTCTAGACACAGCTCAGTGAGAGCGCTCAGTCTAGACACAGCTCAGTGAGAGCGCTCAGTCGAGACACACAGCTCAGTGAGAGCGCTCAGTCTAGACACAGCTCAGTGAGAGCGCTCAGTCTAGACACAGCTCAGTGAGAGCGCTCAGTCTAGACACAGCTCAGTGAGAGCGCTCAGTCTAGACACGGCTCACCGAGAGCGCTCAGTCTAGACACAGCTCAGTGAGAGCGCTCAGTCTAGACACAGCTCAGTGAGAGTGCTCAGTCTAGACGCAGCTCAGTGAGAGCGCTCAGTCTGGACACAGCTCACCGAGAGCGCTCAGTCTAGACACGGCTCACCGAGAGCGCTCAGTCTAGACACAGCTCAGTGAGAGCGCTCAGTCTAGACACACAGCTCACCGAGAGCGCTCAGTCTAGACACGGCTCACCGAGAGCGCTCAGTCTAGACACGGCTCACCGAGAGCGCTCAGTCTAGACACGGCTCACTGAGAGCGCTCAGTCTAGACACACAGCTCACCGAGAGCGCTCAGTCTAGACACGGCTCACCGAGAGCGCTCAGTCGAGACACGGCTCACCGAGAGCGCTCAGTCTAGACACGGCTCACTGAGAGCGCTCAGTCTAGACACACAGCTCACCGAGAGCGCTCAGTCTAGACACAGCTCACCGAGAGCGCTCAGTCTAGACACACGGCTCACTGAGAGCGCTCAGTCTAGACACGGCTCACTGAGAGCGCTCAGTCTAGACACACAGCTCACTGAGAGCGCTCAGTCTAGACACACAGCTCACCGAGAGCGCTCAGTCTAGACACACGGCTCACCGAGAGCGCTCAGTCTAGACACACAGCTCACCGAGAGCGCTCAGTCTAGACACGGCTCACTGAGAGCGCTCAGTCTAGACACGGCTCACTGAGAGCGCTCAGTCTAGACACGGCTCACTGAGAGCGCTCAGTCTAGACACGGCTCACTGAGAGCGCTCAGTCTAGACACGGCTCACTGAGAGCGCTCAGTCTAGACACGGCTCACTGAGAGCGCTCAGTCTAGACACAGCTCACTGAGAGCGCTCAGTCTTTATGTTGTGTGCGTGAGGTGAGGCCGAGCAGCTCTTCATCTAAAACACTAACTGCAGAATGTGAAACATGAGCAGGGCAGAGCAATCCGTCTTTTAATCAATTCAGGAGTAGAAAACGTTTCACCGTAGACCCTGTCTGCTTTCAGCCGCCCGGGAACTCCCCGCAATTTAGCTGCTGTTCCACAAACCAAACCTGTTCACGTTTAACCTTAATATTTTCTCCCACAGACACTGACTCTCACTGGGGTACAGTTCCACAGACACTGACTCTCACTGGGGTACAGTTCCACAGACACTGACTCTCACTGGGGAGCGGGTTCCACAGACACTGACTCTCACTGGGGTACGGGTTCCACAGACACTGACTCTCACTAGGGTACAGGTTCCACAGACACTGACTCTCACTGGGGTACAGGTTCCACAGACACTGACTCACTGGGGTACGGGTTCCACAGACACTGACTCTCACTGGGGTACGGGTTCCACAGACACTGACTCTCACTGGGGTACGGGTTCCACACACACTGACTCTCACTGGGGTACGGGTTCCACAGACACTGACTCTCACTAGGGTACAGGTTCCACAGACACTGACTCTCACTGGGGTACGGGTTCCACAGACACTGATTCTCACTGGGGTACGGGTTCCACAGACACTGACTCTCACTAGGGTACAGGTTCCACAGACACTGACTCTCACTGGGGTACAGGTTCCACAGACACTGACTCACTGGGGTACGGGTTCCACAGACACTGACTCTCACTGGGGTACGGGTTCCACAGACACTGACTCTCACTGGGGTACGGGTTCCACACACACTGACTCTCACTGGGGTACGGGTTCCACAGACACTGACTCTCACTAGGGTACAGGTTCCACAGACACTGACTCTCACTGGGGTACGGGTTCCACAGACACTGATTCTCACTGGGGTATGGGTTCCACAGACACTGACTCTCACTGGGGTACGGGTTCCACACACACTGACTCTCACTGGGGTACGGGTTGCACAGACACTGACTCTCACTGGGGTGCGGGTTCCACAGGCACTGACTCTCACTGGGGTACGGGTTCCACAGACACTGACTCTCACTGGGGTACGGGTTCCACACACACTGACTCTCACTGGGGTACAGGTTCCACAGGCACTGACTCTCACTTGGGTACGGGTTTCGCAGACACTGACTCTCACTGGGGTACGGGTTCCACTGACACTGACTCTCACTGGGGCACGGGTTCCACACACACTGACTCTCACTGGGGTACGAGTTCCACAGACACTGACTCTCACTGGGGTATGGGTTCCGCAGACACTGACTCTCACTGGGGTACAGTTCCACAGACACTGACTCTCACTGGGGTGCGGGTTCCACAGACACTGACTCTCACTGGGGTACGGGTTCCACAGACACTGACTCTCACTAGGGTACAGGTTCCACAGACACTGACTCTCACTGGGGTACGGGTTCCACAGACACTGACTCTCACTAGGGTACAGGTTCCACAGACACTGACTCTCACTGGGGTACAGGTTCCACAGACACTGACTCACTGGGGTACGGGTTCCACACACACTGACTCTCACTGGGGTACGGGTTCCACAGACACTGACTCTCACTGGGGTACGGGTTCCACAGACACTGACTCTCACTGGGGTACGGGTTCCACACACACTGACTCTCACTGGGGTACGGGTTCCACAGACACTGACTCTCACTAGGGTACAGGTTCCACAGACACTGACTCTCACTAGGGTACAGGTTCCACAGACACTGACTCTCACTGGGGTACGGGTTCCACAGACACTGATTCTCACTGGGGTACGGGTTCCACAGACACTGACTCTCACTGGGGTACGGGTTCCACACACACTGACTCTCACTGGGGTACGGGTTGCACAGACACTGACTCTCACTGGGGTGCGGGTTCCACAGGCACTGACTCTCACTGGGGTACGGGTTCCACAGACACTGACTCTCACTGGGGTACGGGTTCCACACACACTGACTCTCACTGGGGTACAGGTTCCACAGGCACTGACTCTCACTTGGGTACGGGTTTCGCAGACACTGACTCTCACTGGGGTACGGGTTCCACTGACACTGACTCTCACTGGGGCACGGGTTCCACAGACACTGACTCTCACTGGGGTACGGGCTCCGCAGACACTGACTCTCACTGGGGTACGGGTTCCACAGACACTGACTCTCACTGGGGTACGGGTTCCACACACACTGACTCTCACTGGGGTACGGGTTCCACAGACACTGACTCTCACTGGGGTACGGGTTCCGCAGACACTGACTCTCACTGGGGTACGGGTTCCACACACACTGACTCTCACTGGGGTACGGGTTCCACAGACACTGACTCTCACTGGGGTACGAGTTCCACAGACACTGATTCTCCCTGGGGTACGGGTTCCGCAGACACTGACTCTCACTGGGGTACGGGTTCCACAGACACTGACTCTCACTGGGGTACGGGTTCCACAGACACTGATTCTCCCTGGGGTACGGGTTCCACAGACACTGACTCTCACTGGGGTACGGGTTCCACAGACACTGACTCTCACTGGGGTACGGGTTCCACAGACACTGACTCTCACTGGGGTACGGGTTCCACAGACACTGACTCTCACTGGGGTACGAGTTCCACACACACTGACTCTCACTGGGGTACGGGTTCCGCAGACACTGACTCTCACTGGGGTACTGGTTCCGCAGACACTGACTCTCACTGGGGTACGGGTTCCACACACACTGACTGTCACTGGCGTACAGGTTTTTTAAAATTCGTTTATGGGACCTAGGCATCGCTGACAAGGCCGGCATTTATTGCCCATCCCTAGTTGTCCCTGAGAAGGTGGTGGTGAGCCGCCGCCTTGAACCGCTGCAGTCAGTGTGGTGAAGGTGCTCCCACAGTGGTGTTAGGGAGGAAGTTCCAGGATTTTGCTCCAGCGACGATGAAGGATCGGCGATATACTTTTAAGTTAGGATGGTGTGTGACATGGAGGGGAACTTGGAGTTGATGATGTTCCCATGCACCTGTTGCCCTTGTCCTTCTAGGTGGAAGAGTTCGCAGGTTTGGGAGTTGCTGCAGTGCATCTTGTAGATGGTACAGACTGCAGCCACGGTACGCCAGTGGTGGAGGGAGTGAATATTTAACATGGAAACATAGAAGATAGGAGTCGGCCATTCGGCCTCTCGAGCCTGCTCCACCATTCAATGAGATCTTGGCTGATCATCCCTGCCTTCTCCTCATATCCCTTGATCCCTTTAGCTTTAAGAAATATATCTAACTCCTTCTTGAATATATTTAATGAATTGGCCTCAACTGCCTTCTGTGGTAGAGAATTCCACAGGTTCACCACTCTCTGGGTGAAGAAATTCCTCCTCATCTCTGTCCTAAATGGCCTACCCCTTATCCTTAGACTGTGACCCCTGGTTCTGGACTCCCCCGCCATCGGGAACATCCTTCCTGCATCTAGTCTGTCTAGTCCTGTTAGAATTTTATATGTTTCAATGAGATCCCCTCTCATTCTTCTAAACTCTAGCGAATATAAGCCTGATCGACCCAATCTCTCTTCATACATCATTCCTGCCATCCCAGGTATCAGTCTGGTGAATCTTCGCTGCATTCCCTCCATGGCAAGAACATCCTTCCTCAGATAAGGCGACCAAAGCTGCACACAATACTCAAGGTGCGGTCTCACCAAGGCCCTGTACAACTGCAGCAAGACATCCTTGTTCCTGTACTCGAACCCTCTCGCTACGAAGGCCAACATACCATTTGCCTTCTTAACTGCCTGCTGCACCTGCATGCTTACCTTCAGCGACTGGTGCACAAGGACACCCAGGTCTCGTTGCACTTCCCCTTCTCCCAATCTATTGCCTTTCAGATAATAATCTGCCTTCCTGTTTTTGCCACCAAAGTGGATAACCTCGCATTTATCCACATTGGGCAGATGCATGGCAGATGCAGTATAATCACCCAACCTGTCCAAATCAAGGTGGTGGATGGGGTGCCAATCAAGCGGGCTACTTTGTCCTGGATGGTGTTGAGCTTCTTGAGTGTTGTTGGAGCTGCACTCAACCAGGCAAATGGAGAGTATTCCATCACACTCCTTACTTGTGCCTCGTAGATGGTGGAAAGGCTTTGGGGAGTCAGGAGGTGAGACACTCGCCGCAGAATACCCACCCTCTGACCTGCTCTTGTTGCCACAGTATTTATGTGGCTGGTCCAGTTAAGTTTCTGGTCAATGGTGACCCCCAGGATGTTGTTGGTGGGGGATTTGGCGATGGTAATACTCTTGAATGTCAAGGGGAGGTGTTTAGACTCTTGCTTGTTGGAGATAGTCATTGCCTGGCACTTCTGTTGCGCGAATATTACCTGCCACTTATCAGCCCAAGCTTGAACATCGTCCAGGTCTTGCTGCATGCGGGTATGGACTGCTTCATTATCTGAGGAGTTGTTACTGGCATCGAACACTGCAGTCATCAGCGAACTTCCCCATTTCTGACCTTATGTTGGAGGGAAGGTCATTGATGAAACAGCTGAAGATGGTTGGGCCTAGGACACTGACCTGAGGAACTCCTGCAGCGATGTCCTGGGGCTGTGATGATTGACCTCCAACAACCACAACCATCTTCCTTTGTGCTAGGTATGGCTCCAGCCAGTGGAGCGTTTTCCCCCCCGATTCCCATTGACTTTAGTTTCACTAGGGCTCCTTGATGCCACACTCGGTCAAATGCTGTCTTGATGTCAAGGGCAGTCACTCTCACCTCACCTCTGGAATTCAGCTCCTTTGTCCATGTTTGGACCAAGGCTGTAATGGGCTATGGGCTCCACAGATACTGACTCCCCCTGGGGTACGGGTTGCACGGGTGCTGACTCTCACTGCGGTAAGGGTTCCATGGGCACTGGATGACCTCTGGCTATTCTTCATGTATGATCTAAAGACAGTTTGAGTGTCAGCCGGTTGTTTGACTGGAGGGCCTCACACTCAGGCCCAAAGTTGTCCTGACCCAGTGGCCACAATTCCCGGTGGGTTCATTGATCAGCGATCATGGGCAGGAGCCTGGCTGAGTTCACCTCCCAAACACAGGGCAATGATGTCCCTACTGCTGTCCGAAAGAGGTGGGTTGACCGAGCATGGTGCAGCGCTGGAACCTGGGACCTGCTGCTGTGCACGGCAGCTGGTGTGCCATTTACACTCGGCCCATTAGCAACCGAATCACCCGTCCATTCCCTCGAGTGAGGCCAGTGTTGAAAAGGTTCACCCTCTCTAGTTTTACCTTCTGAGGGGAATCCATCGTCTCCCTGTGAGGTGAGTGGAGGTGTCGGGTTGTGGCCGATGATGTTGATTAATTTCCGATCAATGCCATCCAGTCCACCCGGAGCTGATGCCCCTCCTCCTTGGCCCCACTCTCCTCCCCCTTCCCCCCGCTTCAATCGGTGAGCGATGTTCCACATTCATGGTCTCCAGTCGGTGAGATGTGAAATCTTCATCCCTGCAATCTGTTGGGTTCTGCCGATTATATTAGAGGTCTTCACTGGAACATTGAGGGAAATCCGAGCTTTACCCCAGCCCTGCCTGGCCAGCACCGTCTACCAGCCCGAGGGTTGGTGTGTAAATTCACCGCCCGCTGACTGTGGCTCCGGTACAACTCGACAGAATGGCTGTTGTTCCACAGAACAGCCGCCTGCACTAAGTGTGGTGAATAAGGATGGCGAGCTACAAGCACAATTAGCCGTGTGGGAATATGATGTTGTGGCAATAACGGAAACGTGGCTTAATATTCAAGGGTACAAGGTGTTCAGAAAAGATAGGGAAGGAAAAAAGGGAGGTGAGGTGGCAGTGCTGATTAAGGAAGACATTGTCGTGTTGGAAAGGGAGGGTCTCCTGGAGGGGGCAAGGACAGAATCCATTTGGTTAGAGTTGAGAAGCAAAAAGGGTTTGATCACGCTATTGGGGGTATTCTATAGGCCTCCAAATAGCGAGAGAGAGATAGAGGAGCAAATCTGCAGGGATATGCAAGAGCTATAGAGTGGTGATGTTGGGGGACTTTAATTACCCAAATATCGATTGGAATAACGTTAGAGTAAAGGGAAAGGAGGGGGAGGAATTTCTGAAATGTTTTCAGGAGAACTTCCTTGACCAGTATGTTCTCGGCCCAATTAGGAAGGAGGCATTGCTGGATTTGGTGTGGGGGAATGAGGTGGGCCAAGTGTCTGTGGGAGAACAGTTGGATAAGAGTGATCATCGTATCATAAGGTTTAGATTAGTAATGGCGAAGAACAAGGAACAATCTAAAGTAGAAATTCTAAATTGGAAGAGGGCTAGCTTCAATGGGATGAGGGGATCTAGCCAGGGTAAAATGGAACCAAAGATTGGCAGGAAAAACTGCAACAGAACAATGGGTGATCTTTAAGGCGGAGATGTTTCAGGTACAGGCTCGGTACATTCCAACCAGAGGGAAAGGTAGGGGAACCAAAGCCAGGGCTCCAAGGATGATGAGGAAGATAGAGAATATGATGAAACTAAAAAAAAGGGTGTATGATGCATGTCAGATGAATTCTTCAAGTTAGAACCAGACCATAAGTTAGGCGAAGTGAGGAGGAAAATAAGATTGGCAAAGAGAGAATTTGAGAATAGAATGGCAGTTAACGTAAAAGGGAACCCAAAAATCTTCTCCCGGCATGTAAACAGTAAGCGGCAGGGTGGGCCCTATTCGGGACAAAGAAGGTGATCTATTCTTCGAGCCGCAGGGCAAGGCGAGAATACTTCATGAGTACTTTGTATTGGTGTTTACTGAGAGGATGTTGACAAAAGGTCATGGATGGGGTGAAGATTGATCAGCAGGATGTACTGGAAAGGCTGGGTATGCTTAGAGTGGATAAGTTTCCTGATCCAGATGGCTTGCATCCCAGGTTGCTAAGGGAATTGGGGGAGGAGATAACAGAAGGGCTTGCCATAATTTTCCAATCTTCCCTAGATACGGGGGAGGTGCCAGAGGATTGGAAAGTGGAAAATGTGACACCCTTGTTGAAGAAAGGGTGTAAGGACAATCCTAGTAACTACAGGCCGGGCAGTTTAACATCAGTGGTGGGTAAGGTTTTAGAAACAATAATCAGGAAAAAAATGAACAGGCACTTGGAGAGGTTTACATTAATAAGAGAGCCAACACAGATTTGTAAACGGCAGATCATGTTTGACGAATCTAATTGAATGTTTTGATGAAGTAACAGAGATGATTGATGAAGGGAATGCAGTGGATGTTGTCTACATGGATTTTAAGAAAGCGTTTGACAAAGTACCACATAGGAATAAATGGGTCTTTTTCGGGTTGGCAGGCTGTAACTGGTGGGGTACCGCAGGGATCAGTGCTTGGGCCCCAGCTATTCACAATATATATCAATGATTTGGATGAGGGAACCAAATGTAATATTTCCAAGTTTGCTAATGACACAAAACTAAGTGGGATTGTGAGTTGTGAGGAGGATGTAAAGAGGCTTCAAGGCGATTTAGATAAGTTCAGTGAGTGGGCAAATACATGGCAGATGCAGTATAAAGTGGATATATGTGAAGTTATCCACTTTGGTAGGAAAAACAGAAAGAGTATTATTTAAATGGTGATAGTTTGGGAAATGTTGATGTACAGAGGGACCTGGGTGTCCTTGTACACCAGTCACTGAAAGCAAACATGCAGGTGCAGCAAGCAGTTAGGAAGGCAAATGGTATGTTGGCCTTCATTGCAAGAGGATTCGAGTACAGGAGCAAGGATGTCTTACTACAGTTGTACAGGGTCTTGGTGAGACCACACCTGGAGTACTGTGTGCAGTTTTGGTCTCCTTACCTAAGAAAGGATATAAAGGTAGACTATCCTTTATCCGAACTTCCGAAAACCGAAACCCTCTAAAAACCGAAGGTTTTTTCGTTCAGCGTAAGTCGTGCGCACGACATGACCAGAGTGGCGCACGACTTACGCTGAGCAGGGCAGAGGGTCACTGAGTTCCCTCCTGGGTAGGAGATTGCAGGCCGAGCCGGGCAGTGTGAAGGAGGTACCGGGAGAGTGAACCCAACAATACAGCGGCCCGTCCGATAGCTGCAGCGGCCTGTCCGATATTCTTTTCCCCCCCGCCGACCCCCACCCTTTCGGATAAGGGATAGTGTATCCTTCATCCGCACTTCCAAAAACCGAAATCCTCTGAAAACCGAAAGTGTTTTCGTTCAGCGTAAGTCGTGCGCACGACCCCGACCCCCGCCCCCGACCCCCCTGCCGACCCCCCCCCCCCCGACAAATTTCCCAGTCTTATAAAATACCTTCTGAAATCCGAAATTTTCCGAAAACCGAAACACGGCTGGTCCCGAGGTTTTCGGACAAAGGATAGCCTACCTGTACTTACCATAGAGGGAGTGCAGCGAAGGTTCACCAAACTGATTCCTGGGATGGCAGGACTGTTGTATGAGGAGAGATTGGGTCGACTAGACCTGCATTCACTAGAGTTTAAAAGAATGAAAGGGGATCTCATTGAAACGTATAAAATTCTGACAGGGCTAGACAGACTGGATGCAGGGAGGATGTTTCCCCTGGCTGGGGGGTCGAGAACGAGGAGTTGCAGTCTCAGGATATGGGGTAGGGCATTTAGGACTGAGATGAGGAGAAATTTCTTCACTCAGAAGGTGGTGAACCTGTGGAATTCTCTACCACCGAAGGCTGTGGAGGCCAAGTCACTGACTATATTTGAGAAGGCGATAGATAGATTTCTGGATGCAAAAGGCATCAAGGGGTATGGAGAGAGAGAGGGAATATGGTATTGAGATAGAGGATCAGCCATGATCATATTGAATGGCCGAGCAGGCTCGAAGGGCCGAATGGCCGACTCCTGCTATTTTTCTATGTTTCTATAGAAGGCTGGTTAACAAATTTGAAGCTCATGGAATAGGTGGGTCAGTGTCAGCTTGGATAAGGAATTGGCTTAAGGACAGAAAACAGCGAGTTGTGGTAAATGGCTGTTTTTTAGATTGGAGGATGGTAGACAGTGGTGTTCCCCAAGGGCCAGTGCTGGGGCCACTTTTTTATATATATAAATGACTTGGATATTGGAAAACAGAGTAAAATTTCAAAATTTGCCAATGTCACCAAACTTTGGAGGTGTGGTAAACAGTGAGGAGGATACCAATCAACTGCAACAGGACATAGAAAGGCTAGCAGAATGGGCAGACAAGTGGCAGATGGAATTTAATACAGAGAAGTGTGAGGTGATGCATTTTGGCAGAAGTAACAGGGAGAGGCAATATACACTTAATAACACAGTTTTAAAGAGTGTGCAGGGACAGAGGGACCTGGGCGTTCATATCCATAGAACTTTGAAGGTGGCAGGACAGATTGAGAGAGTGGTTAGCAAAGCATATGGGATCTTGGGCTTCATAAACAGGGGTATTGAGTACAAAAGCAGGGAAATTATTCTGAATCTTTATAAAGCTCTGGTTAGGCCACAACTAGAGTATTGCGTCCAGTTCATGTCACCACACTTTAAGAAGAATGTGAAGGCCCTTGAGAGGGTGCAGAGGAGATTTACCAGAATGGTTCCAGGGTTGAGGAATTATAGCTACAAAGTTAGGTTGGAGAAGCTGGGTTTGTTCCCCTTGGCACAAAGGAGGTTGAGGGGAGATTTGATAGAGGTGTACAAGATTATGATTGGTTCAGATAGGCTGATGGTACAAGGACGAGGGGACACAGATTTAAGGTTTTGGGCAAGGGATAGGAAGAACTTTTTTACACAGCGAGTGGTAATGACCTGAAACTCGCTGCTGATGAGGGTGGTGGAAGTGGAGACGATCAATGATTTCAAAAATAAATTGGACAGGCACTTGCGGGAAATAAACTTGCAGGACTATGGGGATAGAGCGGGAAAATGGGACTGACTGGCTTGCTCTACAGTGAGCCGGCATGGACCGATGGGCCGAATGGCCTCCTTCTATGCCTTAATGACTCTCTGACTCTGACTGCTCGAGACAGTGACTGCCTTCACTTGATTGCAGACCTCCTGCCAACAGCCTTCATTCACTCTCTTTAGGAAAGTTCCTGATTTTAATTTGAGACCAGTTTCCGTGAGCTGTGACTGGCTGCTGCTTACCCTGCTTTATGTAAATGGGATCGTTGTGCTCTGTGTTGAGATGGGAGAGATAATCAGCCCTTTGTCAGAGTTTGAATTCCCTTCACATTCCAGCAGTTTTATTAACCGATTAGCCATTTTATTAACCTATCAAATGAGCTTTCAAACCATTTTGAGCTCCTGTGAATCCGTGCGGTTATCTTGTAGATTGGTAGATTGCGTTCCTGCTGCTTGCGCCTGTTTTGAAAGGTTCGTCCCTCACTCTGTCTCGTCCTGTGTTGCATTTTGGGTAAAATTACTGCCATTGTGGTACTGAGGCACACATCCCAGGAGGTCCCACGTTTCAGTGCCCCGCCCCCCTCGCCATCTCTCGGTCTGTGCCGAGTTGTCTGATCTCAGTCAGGGGAGCGACAACGGGCCCAGTGACCCCTGGGTTAGAGAGAGGGGAAATCAGCCAGGGTTCCTGCTCCTGATCACTGTCCAGTGACCCCTGGGTTAGAGAGAGGGAAATCAGCCAGGGTTCCTGCTCCTGATCACTGTCCAGTGACCCCTGGGTTAGAGAGAGAGGGGAAATCAGCCAGGGTTCCTGCTCCTGATCACTGTCCAGTGACCCCTGGGTTAGAGAGAGGGGAAATCAGCCAGGGTTCCTGCTCCTGATCACTGCCCAGTGACCCCTGGGTTAGAGAGAGGGGAAATCAGCCAGGGTTCCTGCTCTTGATCACTGCCCAGTGACCCCTGGGTTAGAGAGAGGGGAAATCAGCCAGGGTTCCTGCTCCTGATCACTGCCCAGTGACCCCTGGGTTAGAGAGAGGGGAAATCAGCCAGGGTTCCTGCTCTTGATCACTGCCCAGTGACCCCTGGGTTAGAGAGAGGGGAAATCAGCCAGGGTTCCTGCTCTTGATCACTGCCCAGTGACCCCTGGGTTAGAGAGAGGGGAAATCAGCCAGGGTTCCTGCTCCTGATCACTGCCCAGCGACCCCTGGGTTAGAGAGAGAGGAAATCAGCCAGGGTTCCTGCTCCTGATCACTGTCCAGTGACCCCTGGGTTAGAGAGAGGGGAAATCAGCCAGGGTTCCTGCTCCTGATCACTGCCCAGTGACCCCTGGGTTAGAGAGAGAGGAAATCAGCCAGGGTTCCTGCTCCTGATCACTGTCCAGTGACCCCTGGGTTAGAGAGAGGGGAAATCAGCCAGGGTTCTCGCTCCTGATCACTGCCCAGTGACCCCTGGGTTAGAGAGAGGAGAAATCAGCCAGGGTTCCTGTAAGTCTGTCACTGGTGGGTACAGGTCTGTCACTGTAACACTGGGGTACAGTACTGGTGGGTACAGGTCTGTCACTGTATAACACGGGTACAGTACTGGTGGGCACAGGTGTGTCACTGTATAGCACAGGTACAGTATTGTGGGTACAGGTCTGTCACTGAATAACACGGGTACAGTACTGGTGGGTACAGGTCTGTCACTAACACTGGGGTACAGTACTGGTGGGTACATGTCTGTCACTGTATAGCACTGGGGTACAGTACTGGTGGGTACAGGTCTGTCACTGTATAACACTGGGTTACAGTACTGGTGGGTACAGGTCTGTCACTGTATAACACTGGGGTACAGTACTGGTGGGTCCAGGTCTGTCGCTGTATAACACTGGGGTACAGTACTGGTGGGTACAGGTCTGTCGCTGTATAACACTGGGGTACAGTACTGGTGGGTACAGGTCTGTCACTGTATAACACTGGGGTACAGTACTGGTGGGTACAGGTATGTCAGTGTATAACACTGGGGCACAGCACTGGTGGGTACAGGTCTGTCACTGTATAACACTGGGGTACAGTACTGGTGGGTACAGGTCTGTCACTATAACACTGGGGTACAGTACTGGTGGGTACAGGTCTGTCGCTGTATAACACTGGGGTACAGTAGTGGTGGGTACAGGTCTGTCACTGTATAACACTGGGGTACAGTACTGGTGGGTACAGGTCTGTTACTGTATAACACGGGTGCAGTACTGGTGGGTACAGGTCTGTCACTATAACACGGGTACAGTACTGATGGGTACAGGTCTGTCACTATATAACACTGGGGTACAGTACTGGTGGGCACAGGTCTGTCACTGTATAACACTGGGGTACAGTACTGGTGGGGACAGGTCTGTCACTGTAACACGGGTACAGTACTGGTGGGTACAGGTCTGTCAGTGTATAACACTGGGGTACAGTACTGGTGGGGACAGGTCTGTCACTGTATAACACTGGGGCACAGGTCTGTCACTATAACACAGGTACAGTACTGGTGGGGACAGGTCTGTCACTGTATAACACTGGTGTACAGTACTGGTGGGTACAGGTCTGTCACTAACACTGGGGTACAGTACTGGTGGGTACAGGTCTGTCACTGTATAACACGGGTACAGTACTGGTGGGTACAGGTCCGTCACTGTATAACACTGGGGTACAGTACTGGTGGGCACAGGTCTGTCACTGTATAACACTGGGGTACAGTACTGGTGGGCACAGGTCTGTCACTGTATAACACTGGGGTACAGTACTGGTGGGCACAGGTCTGTCACTGTATAACGCGGGTACAGTACTGGTGGGTACAGGTCTGTCACTGTATAACACTGGGGTACAGTACTGGTGGGTACAGGTCTGTCACTGTATAACACGGGGGTACAGTACTGGTGGGTACAGATCTGTCACTATAACACTGGGGTACAGTACTGGTGGGTATAGGTCACACTGTATAACACGGGGGTACAGTACTGGTGGGTACAGTTCTGTCACTGTATAACACTGGGGTACAGTACTGGTGGGTACAGGTCTGTCCCTGTATAACACTGGGGTACAGTAGTGGTGGGTACAGGTCTGTCACTGTATAACACTGGGGTACAGTACTGGTGGGTGCAGGTCTGTCACTATAACACTGGGGTACAGTACTGGTGGGTGCAGGTCTGTCACTGTTGTTGGGTTTGATTGGGGATTGAACCGTTGACGTGAGTTGATTCTGGGGCCTTTTATTTTGCATGATATGAGCTCAGTGACGATGTTCGTGGGACACTGTCGCCACAGCCCAGCCGAGAGCAGTGTTGGCTGAAGGGGGGTGAACAGACTGCCCCTCTCAACCCCCACTCCCACGCCCCTATCCTTCCCCTGCCCCCCCCCCCCCCCAACATCATCGGGGCTTTCTGGCCTCGAGTTGCTCGCAGTGACGGTGCTCGCGATGCTGGTTATTTTTAAGCTGTTTTTGAGCAACTGGGGAGCGGCAGGTGTAAATAAGCGAGGCTTTTCTCTGAACATTCTGTGTTCCTCCCCCTTTGATTGTAGTTTTTGTGCCTGAAGAATATCCGAACATTCCTCAAAGCTTGTCACGATAAATTCGGACAGAGGAACAGTGAGCTTTTCGACCCGTTCGACCTCTTCGATGTGAGAGACTTCGGGAAGGTAAGCGATAATCCACTCATTCTAGTCTATCACTCAGCAATGAAAGGAAAATATCCGAGTTTGTACTGGCGCCGTGGCCCCGGAGCAGGTGGAACTCGAGTGACGCCTCAGGTGACAGGTGTGTGTTCACTGCGAGAAGGAGATGAATGTGGGAATCTGAAAGTAGTGAACTCCCCCCCACCCCCGGCTTTGCCCCGTGGCGTTGTGGTGAGGGGGAAGCTGTAACTTGGAGCGATTCCTGGGGCTCCTGGCCTTGTCGTGCTGATGTTCCCTGAAGCTCGGAGTTGGCAGGATTCCTCTATTTGAAATCTCTGTTTTGCATTTAATCTCCTCTTGTCTTCCTCCCATCCCCCAGGGGTTCTCAATGTCTCACACGGTTTGACTGCTCTCCATCCTCTGATCCCTTCAGCACAGTAACTGTTCCTCTGCTAATCGCATGGTGTGAAGCATGGGGGAGTGGGGGCGAGCTGGGGTGTGGGGGCGAGCTGGGGGAGTGGGGGCGAGCTGGGGGGAGTGGGGGCGAGCTGGGGGGAGTGGGGGCGAGCTGGGGGGAGTGGGGGCGAGCTGGGGGGAGTGGGGGCGAGCTGGGGGGAGTGGGGGCGAGCTGGGGGGTGTGGGGGCGAACTGGGGTGTGGGGACGAGCTGGGGAGTGTGGGGGCGAGCTGGGGTGTGGGGACGAGCTGGGGTGTGGGGGCGAGCTGGGGTGTGGGGGCGAGCTGGGGTGTGGGGGCGAGCTGGGGTGTGGGGGCGAGCTGGGGTGTGGGAGCGAGCTGGGGTGTGGGAGCGAGCTGGGGGGGGCGAGCTGGGGAGTGGGGGGCGAGCTGGGGTGTGGGGACGAGCTGGGGAGTGGGCGCTAGCTGGGAGTGGGAGCGAGCCTGGGAGTGGGAGCGATTTGGGGAGATGAGCGGGAATCTTCGGCACAGCCTGACTGGGCTGGGAATCCTCTTCAGCCCCTCTCAGTGCAGTGTGACCTTAAGGGAGAGCTCTGTAGCTGGAGGGAAGAGCACTCTGTACAGATTGAGCTGGTGTTTAAGGCTTGTCAATGTCCCTGGTTCTCTGTAATGGGATTAGACATGTCCTTGCAATGTTTTATTCAGTTCTGTTACTGAAGCTAAATATCGGGAGCTGTAAAATGCGGTGTGACGCGCTGTCCGGGTAATTGCGGGGGGGATAATGGGGGGAAGGGGGGAAATGGCCCAGGCTCTGTTACCCCCATTCGGATCCTGTTGACGTGGGATATTCTGCATTCTGTCGCGACCTGTTATGACCGTTGTGTGAGATGTGCTGACGGTGTCAGGAGCTGGGGGATTATTGAGGGGAAAGGCTCGCAAAACGGATCTGTGGAACACTGCTGCCCCAGCCTGCTCACCTGGGCTGTGACTGGTCTGGGTGAGTAACATAGAATGTAAAATATAATATCAGACAGTCACCAATAAATCCAATAGGGAATTCAGGAAAAACTTCTTTACCCAGAGAGTGGTGAGAATGTGGAACTCGCTACCACAGCGAGTGGTCGAGGCGAACAGCACAGATGCATTTAAGGGGAAGCTGGATAAACACATGGGGGAGAAAGGAATAGAAGGATATGGTGATGGGGTGAGATGAAGAGGGTGGGAGGAGGCTCGAGTGGAGCACAAACACCGGCACGGACCAGATGGGCCGAATGGCCTGTTTCTGTGCTGGACATTCTGTATAATTCCATGTTGTTGAAATCTGGGGCTATGCGCTATTTAATCTACGGAGAAATCATAGAATCATAGAAATTTATGGCGCAGAAGGAGTCCATTCGGCCCATCGTGTCTGTGCCGGCTGAATGGTGCAGCATTTTCCCTCATTATTTCCCCCCTACAACCCCAGCTTCGCCCCCCCGCCCCAACCCCGGCTCCGCCCACCCCCAAGATGGCACTGGGGAGAGCCCAGTGAGTGAGAGGGGCAGCGGCCAGTCCCGGTCCCGGTGAGAGGGGCCGGTGCCGGTCCCGGTGAGAGGGGCAGCGTGCCGGTCCCGGTGAGAGGGGCAGCGTGCCGGTCCTGGTCCCCGTGAGAGGGGCAGCGGCTGGTGAGGGGGCAGCGGCCGGTGCCGGTCCTGGTGAGAGGGGCAGCATGCCGGTCCCGGTGAGAGGGGCAGCAGCCGGTGCCGGTCCCGGTGAGAGGGGCAGCGGCCGGTGCCGGTCCCGGTGAGAGGGGCAGCGGCCGGTGCCGGTCCCGGTGAGAGGGGGCAGCGGCCGGTGCCGGTCCCGGTGAGAGGGGCAGCGGCCGGTGCCGGTCCCGGTGAGAGGGGCAGCGGCCGGTGCCGGTCCCGGTGAGAGGGGGCAGCGGCCGGTGCCGGTCCCGGGGAGAGGGGCAGCGGCCGGTGCCGGTCCCGGGGAGAGGGGCAGCGGCCGGTGCCGGTCCCGGGGAGAGGGGCAGCGGCCGGTGCCGGTCCCGGGGAGAGGGGCAGCGGCCGGTGCCGGTCCCGGGGAGAGGGGCAGCGGCCGGTGCCGGTCCCGGGGAGAGGGGCAGCGGCCGGTGCCGGTCCCGGGGAGAGGGGCAGCGGCCGGTGCCGGTCCCGGGGAGAGGGGCAGCGGCCGGTGCCGGTCCCGGGGAGAGGGGCAGCGGCCGGTGCCGGTCCCGGGGAGAGGGGCAGCGGCCGGTGCCGGTCCCGGGGAGAGGGGCAGCGGCCGGTGCCGGTCCCGGGGAGAGGGGCAGCGGCCGGTGCCGGTCCCGGGGAGAGGGGCAGCGGCCGGTGCCGGTCCCGGGGAGAGGGGCAGCGGCCGGTGCCGGTCCCGGGGAGAGGGGCAGCGGCCGGTGCCGGTCCCGGGGAGAGGGGCAGCGGCCGGTGCCGGTCCCGGGGAGAGGGGCAGCGGCCGGTGCCGGTCCCGGGGAGAGGGGCAGCGGCCGGTGCCGGTCCCGGGGAGAGGGGCAGCGGCCGGTGCCGGTCCCGGGGAGAGGGGCAGCGGCCGGTGCCGGTCCCGGGGAGAGGGGCAGCGGCCGGTGCCGGTCCCGGGGAGAGGGGCAGCGGCCGGTGCCGGTCCCGGGGAGAGGGGCAGCGGCCGGTGCCGGTCCCGGGGAGAGGGGCAGCGGCCGGTGCCGGTCCCGGGGAGAGGGGCAGCGGCCGGTGCCGGTCCCGGGGAGAGGGGCAGCGGCCGGTGCCGGTCCCGGGGAGAGGGGCAGCGGCCGGTGCCGGTCCCGGGGAGAGGGGCAGCGTGCTGGTCCTGGTCCCGGGGAGAGGGGCACCGTGCTGGTCCTGGTCCCCGTAAGAGGGGCAGCGGCTGGTGAGGGGGCAGCGGCCGGTGCCGGTCCCGGTGAGGGGCAGCGTGTTGCTGGATCTCAGCGTCCCAGCCAGCTGTTGGAGGGAGGCTCCTATTGTGGGGAGTCTGAGAAGCCGTGCAGGCCCCTATGTGGAGGCGAGTGCAGCTGGCAGGAGGCGTGGATCTCTCAACTCTCCGAGCCCAATGCAAAAATCTAACTGCAGCGTGTTTAATTGAAAACATTTTCTGTGCTCAGAGAAACAATGAGCTTTCACTGAGTGCAGCATGTGGAGCCGCTGTTGGTGACTGAATTTCTCTGGGCTTCACTCCAAATCTTCATTTCCAGCCCAGTGAAGTCTGATCCCATCCAGTGACGAGGGGCTGAAACTGACTGGCTGATGTTCCTATGGCCAGAGGCACTTCTCAGTAACGGCTCAGAGTATCGGTTGACTGGCTGCAAACAGGTGACCGGGAATATCGTATTGTGGCTCTGTTTAAACCTCTCTCACATCTGCTGTTGCCTCCATCATGATTCCCCCCCCCCCCCACATCAACAGGCCAACAGAAAGAATGAACTCGCATTTCTCTAGCGCCTGTCATCATCTCTGCATTCCAAAGCGCTTTACAGCCAATGAAGTGCTTCCTTTGAAGTGTAGTCACTGTTGTAATGTAGGAATGTAGAATCAGACAAAGTTAACATGGATTTACAAAAGGTAAATCATGCTTGACTAATCTGGAATTTTTGAGGATGTAACTGGTAGAATAGATAAGGGAGAGCCAGTAGATGTGGTGTATTTGGACTTTCAGAAGGCTTTTGATAAGGTCCCGCATAAGAGATTAGCGTGTAAAGTTAAAGCACATGGGATTGGAGGTGAGGTACTGACTTGGATAGAGAACTGGTTGGCAGACAGGAAGCAAAGAGTTGGAATAAACGGGTCTTTTTCCGAGTGGCAGGCAGTGACTAGTGGGTACCTCAGGGATCGGTGCTCGGACCCCAGCTATTCACAATATATATAAATGATCTAGACGAGGGAACTAGATGTAATATCTCCAAGTTTGCAGACGACACAAAGCTGGGTGGGCGTGTGTGCTGTGAGGAGGATGCAGAGAAACTCCAGTATGATTTGGATAGGTTGGGTGATTGGGCAGATGCAGTATAATGTGGATAAATGCGAGGTTATCCACTTCAGTGGCAAAAACAGGAAGACAGATTAAAGGGAAGTGCAACGAGACCTGAGTGTCCTTGTGCACCAGTCGCTGAATGTAAGCATGCAGGTGCAGCAGGCGGTTAAGAGGCAAATGATATGTTGGCCTTCGTAGCGAGAGGGTTTGAGTACAGGAGCAAGGCTGTCTTGCTGCAGTTGTACAGGGCCTTGGTGAGACCACACCTTGAGTATTGTGTGCAGTTTTGGTCGCCTTATCTGAGAAAGGATGCTCTTGCCATGGAGGGAGTGCAGCGAAGATTCACCGGACTGATACGTGGGATGGTAGGAATGATGTATGAGGAGAGATTGGGTCGATTAGGCTTATATTTGCTAGAGTTTAGAAGAATGAGAGGGGATCTCATTGAAACTTATAAAATTCTAACAGGACTAGACAGCGTAGATGCTGGAAGGATGCTCCCGATGGCGGGGGATTCCACAACCAGGGGTCACAGTCTAAGGATAAGGGGTAGGCCATTTAGGACAGAGATGAGGAATTTCTTCATCCAGAGAGTGGTGAACCTGTGGAATTCTTTACCACAGAAGGCAGTTGAGGCCAATTCATTAAATATATTCAAGAAGGAGTTGGATATATTTCTTAAGGCTAAAGGGATCAAGGGATATGGGAGAAGGCAGGGACAGGGTACTGAATTTGGATGATCAGCCATGATCGCATTGAATGGCGGAGCAGGCTCGAGGGGCCGAATGGCCGACTCCTGCTCCTATCTTCTATGTTTCTATGAAACGCGGCAGCCAATTTGTACACAGCAAGCTCCCACAAACAGTAATGTGACAATGACCAGGTAATCTGTTTTAGTGATGTTGTTTGAGGGATAAATATTGGCCCAGGACACCGGAGAGAACTCCCCCGCTCTTCTTTCAGCAGTGGCCATGGGATCTTTAACATCCACCTGAGAGGGCAGACGGGGCCTCGGTTTAACGTTTCATCCGAAAGATGGCACCTCCGACAGTGCAGCACTCATTCAGTACTGCCTCTCCGACAATGCATCAGTACTGCCCCTCCGACAGTGCAGCGCTCCCTCAGTACTGCCCCTCCGACAGTGCAGCGCTCCCTCAGTACTGCCCCTCCGACAGTGCAGCGCTCCCTCAGTACTGCCCCTCCGACAGTGCAGCGCTCCCTCAGCACTGCCCCTCCGACAGTGCAGCGCTCCCTCAGTACTGCCCCTCCGACAGTGCAGCGCTCCCTCAGTACTGCCCCTCCGACAGTGCAGCGCTCCCTCAGTACTGCCCCTCCGACAGTGCAGCGCTCCCTCAGTACTGCCCCTCCGACAGTGCAGCGCTCCCTCAGTACTGCCCCTCCGACAGTGCAGCGCTCCCTCAGTACTGCCCCTCCGACAGTGCGGCGCTCCCTCAGTACTGCCCCTCCGACAGTGCGGCGCTCCCTCAGTACTGCCCCTCCGACAGTGCGGCGCTCCCTCAGTACTGCCCCTCCGACAGTGCGGCGCTCCCTCAGTACTGCCCCTCCGACAGTGCAGCGCTCCCTCAGTACTGCCCCTCCGACCGTGCAGCACTCCCTCAGTACTGCCCCTCCGACAGTGCGGCGCTCCCTCAGTACTGCCCCTCCGACAGTGCAGCGCTCCCTCAGTACTGCCCCTCCGACAGTGCAGCGCTCCCTCAGTACTGCCCCTCCGACAGTGCAGCGCTCCCTCAGTACTGTCCCTCCGACAGTGCAGCGCTCCCTCAGTACTGCCCCTCCGACAGTGCAGCGCTCCCTCAGTACTGCCCCTCCGACAGTGCAGCACTCCCTCAGTACTATACTGGAAGTGTTGGCCTAGATAATGGGCTCAGCAATGATGTATTTCCAAGCCATGATGTTCTTCGACAGCAACTCAAACCCACAACCTCTGCCACTTAGAAGGACAAGGGCAGCAGGCGCGTGGGTTCCACTCCAAAGTCACACACCATCCTGGCTTTGAAATATATCGCCATTCCTACATCATCACTGGGTCAAAATCGTGGAACCCCCTCCCTAAGAGCACTGTGGGAGCACCTTCACCACACAGACTGCAGCGGTTCAAGAAGGTGGCTCACCACCACCTTCGCAAGGGAAACTAGGGATGGTCAATAAAAGCCAGCGACACCCACATCCCGAGAACCCTGGCTGATTTCCTCTCTCTCTCACACCCAGGGGTCACTGGGCAGTGATCAGGAGCAGGAACCCTGGCTGATTTCCCCTCTCTCTAACCCAGGGGTCACTGGACAGTGATCAGGAGCGGAAACCCTGGCTGATTCCCCCTCTCTCTAACCCAGGGGTCACTGGACAGTGATCAGGAGCAGGAACCCTGGCTGATTTCCCCTCTCTCTAACCCAGGGGTCACTGGACAGTGATCAGGAGCGGGAACCCTGGCTGATTTCCCCTCTCTCTAACCCAGGGGTCACTGGGCAGTGATCAGGAGCAGGAACCCTGGCTGATTTCCCCTCTCTCTAACCCAGGGGTCACTGGACAGTGATCAGGAGCGGGAACCCTGGCTGATTTCCCCTCTCTCTAACCCAGGGGTCACTGGGCAGAGGCCGGGAGCTGGAGCCTGGGACTCTCCTGGACTGTACGGCTCAGTACGACACCGGGCGAGAGCCTTTTGCCAGTTAGCCATCGGGCGCCCTGAACAAGTTCAAGTTCTATTCATTTGAATGTTGAGGGGAAGGAGCAGGGACCTGGTGTTTAATGATGTAACGAGCCCCAGTGTGGATGTGTCTGGGCAGCCTCGAGTGCTGACGCTTGTCTGCACAGCCAGTGATGTGGGTGGTGGCCGGAAGAGTCCGGTCCCTCGGCAACGTGGTGAGTAGAGCACGAACATAAATCAACCGCTAAAAGATTCCCCGCTTCGCCGTGTGCCCCTCCTCCCACACACCCCCTCCTCCCGCACCCCCTCCCCCCGCACCCCCTCCCCCCGCACCCCCTCCCCCCGCACCCCCTCCCCCCCGCACCCCCTCCCCCCCGCACCCCCTCCCCCCCGCACCCCCTCCCCCCCGCACCCCCTCCCCCCTGCACCCCCTCCCCCCCGCACCCCCTCCCCCCCGCACCCCCTCCCCCCCGCACCCCTCCCCCCCGCACCCCCTCCCCCCCGCACCCCCTCCCCCCCGCACCCCCTCCCCCCCGCACCCCCTCCCCCCCGCACCCCCTCCCCCCCGCACCCCCTCCCCCCCGCACCCCCTCCCCCCGCACCCCCTCCCCGCACCCCCTCCCCCCGCACCCCCGCCCCCCGCACCCCGCACCCCCTCCCCCCGCACCCCCGCACCCCGCACCCCCGCACCTCCTCCCCCCGCACCCCCTCCCCCCCGCACCCCCTCCCCCCCGCACCCCCTCCCCCCGCACCCCCTCCCCCCGCACCTCCTCCCCCCGCACCCCCTCCCCCCCGCACGCCCTCCCCCCCGCACCCCCTCCCCCCGCACCCCCTCCCCCCCGCACCCCCTCCCCCCCGCACCCCCTCCCCCCCGCACCCCCTCCCCCCCGCACCCCCTCCCCCCGCACCCCCTCCCTCCGCACACCCCCCCCCGCACCCCCGCACCCCCTCCCCCCCGCACCCCCTCCCCCCCGCACCCACTCCCCCCCGCACCCACTCCCCCCCGCACCCCCTCCCCCCCGCACCCCCTCCCCCCCGCACCCCCTCCCCCCCGCACCCCCTCCCCCCCGCACCCCCGCAACCCCTCCCCCTTCCCCCCGCACCCCCTCCCCCCCGCACCCCCTCCCCCCGCACCCCCTCCCCCCGCACCCCCTCCCCCCCCGCACCCCCTCCCCCCCGCACCCCCTCCCCCCCCGCACCCCCTCCCCCCCGCACCCCCTCCCCCCCCGCACCCCCTCCCCCCGCACCCCCTCCCCCCCGCACCCCCTCCCCCCCGCACCCCCTCCCCCCCGCACACCCTCCCCCCCCCACACCCTCCCCCCCCACACCCTCCCCCCCCCCACACCCCCTCCCACGGTAACTGTTCATTTTGCAGAAGGTAGCCTGTGGAAAATATCAGGGCATCAGAGAGAATTTCTATCAAAAATTCTCACAAATATGCCCTGAATTCAGAAATCTGACTGACAACCAAAAACTCCCATTCCTACTGGGGGAGGAGAGAAGCTGTGTAACACTGGCGGCACACTATGTTACAGCTTGCCATGAACAGAGGGACAACCAGTAAACTAAGACAAGAGTATATATAAACAAGGCGAAAATATATTTATAAACTCAGGGATATACCTGTTTATACACTGTATGAATGGAACCGCGTTTATGTGTTCAACCATAAATGTATTTTGATGCTTTGGCAACATAAGATGTACCTTATCATGCCAATAAAGCGATTTGTATTGTATTGTATTGTATCGGCTTTCCAAATGTTAATTCATAGATTGCCCTCATCCGTGTTTTTGCCTCCTCTCGACTAGACTATTCCAACGCTCTCCTGGCCGAGACCCTGGCTGATTTCCTGCCCTCCCCTCACCCCATCCCCCCCACCTCCCTACTCCAGTGATCCTGCGGCCAACTGTAGCCGCTGCACCATCTGAGACCAGTTGACCCGGAGTGGAGGTTGGGATCTTGCTGTCCTGCCTGGCTCCATGCCCCACTGGACGATGTGTGTGTCCACGCACATTCCATCACCTTGTTTGTGTCATGCCTGCTCCCCAAGAGGCGTTCCTGTTGTTCACTGTTTGATCGGCCTCCTGTTCAGTGCTTTCTGGGACTGGTGCTCATAACTCCCTTATAATCGATGCCAACCGGAATTAATTCCTGGGCAGGGCTGGTGGTTGTCTTTCAGTTAAATTACAGTGTTTGTAACAATTAATTCTTCAACACTGGTGTCGGAATCCTGTTGCTACACATAGTGCGGCAGCTGTTGGGAATAGCCCGACCCCCGTAGCGGGTTAGCATTACCCTCGCCAGACAATGTGGAATAAACTATAAACTGGAAACAGCAGGAACAACAATTGGAACAAACTCGTGTCGCGTCCTGTGAGTGCTTAACCCCCAGCCCTCCCGTTGGGTCCCTCACAGTCATTCTGAAGCCCTGTCAGCTGTGGCTCAGTGGGTAGCACTCTCGCCTGAGTCAGAAGGTTGTGGGTTCAAATCCCACTCCAGAGATTTGAGCACATAAATCTAGGCTGATATTCCAGTGCAATGCTGAGGGAGTGCTGCACTGTCGGAGGGGCAGTACTGAGGGAGTGCTGCACTGTCGGAGGGGCAGTACTGAGGGAGCGCTGCACTGTCGGAGGGTGAGTGCTGAGGGAGCACTGCACTGTCGGAGGGGCAGTACTGAGGGAGCGCTGCACTGTCAGAGGAGCAGTACTGAGGGAGCGCCGCACTGTCGGAGGGGCAGTACTGAGGGAGCGCCGCACTGTCGGAGGGGCAGTACTGAGGGAGCGCTGCACTGTCGGAGGGGCAGTACTGAGGGAGCGCCGCACTGTCGGAGGAGCAGTACTGAGGGAGCGCCGCACTGTCGGAGGGGCAGTACTGAGGGAGCGCTGCACTGTCGGAGGGGGCAGTACTGAGGGAGCGCCGCACTGTCGGAGGAGCAGTACTGAGGGAGCGCCGCACTGTCGGAGGGGCAGTACTGAGGGAGCGCTGCACTGTCGGAGGAGCAGTACTGAGGGAGTGGGGCACTGTCGGAGGGGCAGTAATGAGGGAGCGCTGCACTGTCGGAGGCGCAGTACTGAGGGAGTGGGGCACTGTCGGAGGGGCAGTAATGAGGGAGCGCTGCACTGTCGGAGGAGCAGTACTGAGGGAGTGGGGCACTGTCGGAGGGGCAGTACTGAGGGAGCACCGCACTGTTGGAGGTGCCATCTTTTAGATGAGATGTTAAACCGAGGCCCCGTCTGCTCTCTCAGGTGGACGTTAAAAGATCCCATGGCACTATTTCGAAGAAGAGCAGGGGAGTTCACCCTGGTGTCCTGGGGCCAATATTTATCCCTCAATCAACATAACAAAAAACAGATTATCTGGTCATTATCACATTGCTGTTTGTGGGAGCTTGCTGTGCGCAAATTGGCTGCCGCGTTTCCCACATTACAACAGTGACTTCACGTATTTCATTGGCTGTAAAGCGTCTCTGAGATGTCCAGTGGTCGTGAAAGGCGCTATAGAAATGTAAGTCTAACTTTGAAGGGGTTGTCTTATGAGGAAAGGTTGAGCAGGTTGGGCCTATACTCATTGGAGTTTAGAAGAATGAGAGGTGATCTTATTGAAACATATAAGATTCTGAGGGGGTTGGACAGGGTAGATGCTGAGAGTTTGTTTCCCTCGTGGGGGAATCTAGAACTCGGGGCACCCATTTAAATCGGAGATGAGGAATTTCTTCTCTCAGAGGGTCGTGAATCTTTGGAATTCTCTTCCCCAGAGAGCTGTGGAGGCGGGGTCAGTGAATATATTTAAGGTGGAGATAGACAGATATTTGAGCTACAGGGGAGTCGAGGGTTATGGGGAGTGGGCAGGGAAGTGGAGTTGAGGCCAAGATCAGATCAGCCATGATCTTATTGAATGGCGGAGCAGGCTCGAGGGGCCAAATGGCCGACTACTGCTCCTATTTCTTATGTTCTTTCTTTCATTCTCTGCCTCCTTTCCCCTTTCCTGCAGTGGTTCCTCCCTCCAGCCGGTTTCTAAGCCCATCCCCGAGGTTTTTCGTTCCACCCCCTCACTGGTAAATCTGTTCATGGCAGCTCCTGACTGAATGTTGCCTAAATTTCCCGTTGATTCTCTATCGCCTTGACCCCGAATCCTGAGTCCAACAGAAGGTGGTTCCTGGGCCTAAACCCCTGAAAAAATCAGACTGCAATTGTGCATGTCACTCCGCTATTTAAGAATGGCGAGAGAGGGAAACCAGGGAATTATAGACCAGTTAGCCCAAACATCTGTTGTCAGGAAATTGCTAGAGTCTATAATTAAGGATAGGGTGACTGAACACCTTTAAAATTTTCAGCTGATCAGAGAGAGCCAGCATGGATTTGTGAAAGGTCATACCTGACAAAGCTGATTGAATTTTTTGAAGAGGTGACTAAAGCAGTGGACAGGGGAATGTCTATGGATGTTATTTATATGGACTTCCAGAAGGTATTTGATAAAGTCCCTCATAATAAGAGACTGTTAACTAAGGTAGAAGCCCATGGAATTGAGGGCAAATTATTGACCTGGTTAGGAAATTGGCTGAGTGGCAGGAGACAGGCAGTAGGGATAATGGGCAGGTCCTCAAACTGGCAGGATGTGACTAGTGGTGTCCCACAGGGATCTGTGTTGGGGCCTCAACTATTCACACTATTTATTAACGACTTAGATGATGGGATAGAAAGCCATATATCCACATTTGCCGATGACACAAAGATAGGCGGCATTGTAGACAGTGTAGATGAAAAGCATAAAATTACAAAGGGATATTGATAGATTAAGTGAATGGGCAAAACTGTGGCAAATGGATTTCAATGTAAGCAAATGTGAGGTCATCCACTTTGGAACTAAAAAGGAGAGAACAGGGAACTTTCTAAATGGTGAAAATCGAAAAACAGTGGAGGTCCAAAGAGACTTAGGGGTTCAGGTACATAGATCATTAAAATGCCATGAACAGGTACAGAAAATAATCAAAAAGGCTAATGGAATACTGGCCTTTATATCCAGAGGACCAGAATACAAGGGGGTAGAAGTTATGCTGCAGCTGTACAAAACCCTGGTTAGACCACACCTGGAGCACTGGGAGCAGTTCTGGGCACCACACCTTAGGAAGGATATACTGGCCTTGGAGGGAGTGCAGCGTAGGTTTACCAGAATGATACCCGACTCCAAGGGTTAAGTTACGAGGAGAGATTACACAAACTAGGGTTGTATTCCCTAGAATTTAGAAGGCTAATGGGTGATCTGATCGAAGTTTTCAGGATATTAAGGGGAACTGATAAGGTAGATAGAGAGAAACTATTTCCGCTGGTTGGGGATTCTAGACGAGGGGACATAGTCTAAAAATTAGAGCCAGGCCTTTCAGGAGTGAAATTAAAAAGGAAAGAAAAATTAGGAAACACTTCTACACACAGCGTGGTAGAAGTTTGGAACTCTCTTCCGCAAACTGCAATTGATGCTCGATCAATTGTTAATTTTAAATCTGAGATTGATAGCTTTTTGTTAACCAAAGGTATGAAGGGATATGGGCCAAAGGCGGGTGTATGGAGTTAGGTTGCAGATCAGCCATGATCTCATTGAATGGCGGAACAGGCTCGAGGGGCTGAATGGCCTCCTCCTGTTCCTAAGACTCGACCCCCAATCTCCAGGCAGTGTCAGTCCCAGACTGGCCGGTCTTCACTCTGAGCTCAGGAATCAGCCTCACGATTCCCCCTCACTTCTTTCCTCTATGTAATGTGAAGCACTGAGCTCCAGGTGTGATCTCTCGGGGATCTCAACCGCTCCCCAAGGAGCAGAGCTCTGCTTCCGCATGACTATTCATAACCAAATTGATACTGAAATTGTTAAGAGATTTACTGTAATGAGTATTTCTGGGTCTTGGTGTCCCTGGGGGAAAGAGTCTGGCATCTGCTCGAGGAGGAGGGTGAGTGTATCAGAATCACTCGCCATTTTGTGTGCTTCAGGTGGAAATGAGATAACGATAAACGATTTAACCGATTGTAACTAACTAGATTAAACTAATGTTTCAGTTGATTTTACTGCCTGTTCTGGGTTACTTTCTGTGTTATACGGAGTGACCTGGGGTGATTCGCTTGCCCAGATCCAGGTTCACCAATCCAGCCTGCGCAGCCACAAGCAAGGCCGCATTTATTGCCCATCCCGAGCTGCCCTGAGAAGGTGTTGGTGGTGGGCATGGTTCTCCTTGATCCAGCTAGTGGTTTAGAAACATAGAAGATAGGAGCAGGAGTAGGCCATTTGGTCCCTCGATCCTACTCCGCCATTCAATGAGATCATGGCTGATCATCCAAATTCAGTACCCTGTCCCTGCCTTCTCCCCATATCCCTTGATCCCTTTAGCCTTAAGAAATATATCTAACTCCTTCTTGAATATATTTAATGAATTGGCCTTTACTACCTTCTGTGGTAGAGAATTCCACAGGTTCACCGTTCTCTGGGTGAAGAAATTCCTCCTCATCTCTGTCCTAAATGGCTTACCCCTTATCCTTTGACTGTGACCCCTGGTTCTGGACTCCCTCGCCATCGGGAACATCCTTCCTGCATCTAGTCTGTCTAGTCCTGTTAGAATTTTATAAGTTTCAATGAGATCCCCTCTCATTCTTCTAAACTCCAGTGAGTATAAGCCCAATCGACCCAATCTCTCCTCATAGTCATTCCTGCCATCCCAGGTATCAGCCTGGTGAATCTTCGCTGCACTCCCTCCATGGCAGGAACATCCTTCCTCAGATAAGGCGACCAAAACTGCACACAATCCTCAAGATGTGGTCTCACCAAGGCCCTGTACAACTGCAGCAAGACATCCTTGTTACTGTACTCGAACCCTCTCGCTACGAAGGCCAACATACCATTTGCCTTCTTAACCGCCTGCTGCACCTGCATGCTTACCTTCAGCGACTGGTGCACAAGGACACCCAGGTCTTGTTGCAGTTCCCCTTCTCCCAATCTATTGCCATTCAGATAATAATCTGCCTTCCTGTTTTTGCCGCCAAAGTGGATAACCTCGCATTTATCCACATTATACTGCATCTGCTCAATCACCCAACCTGTTCAAATCATACTGGAGTTTCTCTGCATCCTCCTCACAGCACACGCCCGCTCAGCTTTGTGTCGTCTGCAAACTTGGAGATATTATATCTAGTTCCCTGTCTAGATCATTAATATATATTGTGAATAGCTGGGGTCCTAGCACCGATCCCTGCGGTACCCCACTAGTCACTGCCTGCCACTCGGAAAAAGAGCCGTTTATTCCAACTCTTTGCTTCCTGTCTGCCAATCAATTCTCTATCCAAGTCAGTACCTTGCCCCCAATCCCATGTGCCTTAACTTTACACGCTAACCTCTTATGCGGGACCTTATCGAAAGCCTTCTGAAAGTCCAAATACACCACATCCACTGGTTCTCCCTTATCTATTCTACCAGTTACATCCTCAAAAAATTCCAGTAGATTAGTCAAGCACGATTTACCTTTTGTAAATCCATGTTGACTTTGTCTGATCCTGTCACTGTTTTCCAAGTGCTCTGCTATTACATCTTTTATAATGGACTCTAGTATTTTCCCCACTACCGATGTCAGGCTTACCGGTCTATAATTCCCCGTTTTCTCTCTAACACCTTTTTTGAATAGTGGGGTTACATTAGCTACCCTCCAATCCATGGGAACTGTTCCAGAGTGTATAGAATTTTGGAAGATGACCAGCAATGCATCTACTATTTCTGGGGCCACTTCCTTAAGTACCCTAGAATGTAGATTATCAGTCCCTGGGGATTTATCGGCCTTCAATCCCGTCAATTTCCCAAACACCATTTCCCTACAAATACTGATCTGTTTGAAACAAGTGGGGCCTGCTGGGCCACTTCAGAGGGCAGTTAAGAGTCAACCACGTTGGAGTGAGACTGGAGTTGCCTAGAGGCCCAGACCGGGTAAGGACGGCGGGTTTCCTTCCCTGAAGGACATCGGTGAACCCGTTGGGTTTTTACAACAATCCACCAGTTTTACTGGTATTTAAAAAAAACTGAATTCAAATTCTCAAATTGTCACGGCAGCAAACTCCTGCTGCCCCTCAGCAACAGCCTGCTGCCCCTCAGCAACAGCAGACTCGAGAGGCCGTTGGGCTCACTCCTGCTCCTGTTTCTTATGTTCTTATGTATTGTGTTCCTCATCACAGTGTCCGTGTGGGAGGCGGGTTCCAACACCCTGACTCTGGCAGCCCGGGAACCCTGTGCTGTGGTTCCATTGTGCGACCACATCCTGGTGTGATCGGCAGCTGGGCCAGTGCCAAGTGTTTGTGCCAACAGCTGAGAGACACAGATACCTGACAGAGCTCTCCATAAAGCTGGGAGTCGGCGCGCCCCCGGCTCACGCTCCAGAATTATCTGCACCATCTAGGCACAAAAATGCAAAGCAAGTTCCTTCCTCATTCCCCAGGGAGGAGTGTCCGCGGACTGTCTGAGCGCCTTGCAAGGTGATTGAGCCAACAGCCTGAGGGGAGAGGTGTCCTTGGGGCAGGGGCTATACTGTGACAGGGGGAGGGGGGCCAGTGGGGGGCTATACTGTGACAGGGGGAGGGGGTCAGTGGGGGGCTATACTGTGACAGGGGGAGGGGGTCAGTGGGGGGCTATACTGTGACAGGGGGAGGGGGCCAGTGGGGGGCTATACTGTGACGGGGGAGGGGGCCAGTGGGGGGCTATACTGTGGCAGGGGGAGGGGGTCAGTGGAGGGCTATACTGTGACGGGGAGGGGGCCAGTGGGGGGCTATACTGTGACGGGGGAGGGGGGCCAGTGGGGGGCTATACTGTGGCAGGGGGAGGGGGTCAGTGGGGGGCTATACTGTGACAGGGGGAGGGGGCCAGTGGGGGGCTATACTGTGACAGGGGGAGGGGGCCAGTGGGGGGCTATACTGTGATGGGGGAGGGGGTCAGTGGGGGGCGATACTGTGACAGGGGGAGGGGGCCAGTGGGGGGCTATACTGTGACAGGGGGAGGGGGCCAGTGGGGGGCTATACTGTGACAGGGGGAGGGGGCCAGTGGGGGGCTATACTGTGGCAGGGGGAGGGGGTCAGTGGGGGGGCTATACTGTGACAGGGGGAGGGGGCCAGTGGGGGGCTATACTGTGATGGGGGAGGGGGTCAGTGGGGGGCTATACTGTGACAGGGGGAGGGGGCCAGTGGGGGGCTATACTGTGACAGGGGGAGGGGGCCAGTGGGGGGCTATACTGTGACAGGGGGAGGGGGTCAGTGGGGGGGCTATACTGTGACAGGGGGAGGGGGTCAGTGGGGGGCTATACTGTGACAGGGGGAGGGGGCCAGTGGGGGCTATACTGTGACAGGGGGAGGGGGTCAGTGGGGGGCTATACTGTGACAGGGGGAGGGGGTCAGTGGGGGGCTATACTGTGACAGGGGGAGGGGGTCAGTGGGGGGCTATACTGTGACAGGGGGAGGGGGTCAGTGGGGGGGCTATACTGTGACAGGGGGAGGGGGCCAGTGGGGGGCTATACTGTGGCAGGGGGAGGGGGTCAGTGGGGGGCTATACTGTGACAGGGGGGGGGGGTCAGTGGGGGGGCTATACTGTGACAGGGGGAGGGGGCCAGTGGGGGGCTATACTGTGGCAGGGGGAGGGGGTCAGTGGGGGGCTATACTGTGACAGGGGGAGGGGGCCACTGGGGGGCTATACTGTGTGGCAGGGGGAGGGGCCCACTGGGGGGCTATACTGTGGTGGGGGAGGGGGTCAGTGGGGGGCTATACTGTGGCGGGGGGGGGTCATCGGGGGGCTATACTGTGACGGGGAGGGGGTCAGTGGGGGGCTATACTGTGGCAGGGGGAGGGGGCCAGTGGGGGGCTATACTGTGGTGGGGGGGGGGGGTCATCGGGGGGCTATACTGTGACAGGGGGAGGGGGTCAGTGGGGGGCTATACTGTGGCAGGGGGAGGGGGCCAGTGGGGGGCTATACTGTGGCGGGGGAGGGGGTCACCGGGGGGCTATACTGTGGCAGGGGGAGGGGGTCAGTGGGGGGCTATACTGTGGTGGGGGAGGGGGTCAGTTGGGGGGCTATACTGGGGTGGGGGAGGGGGCCGGTGGTGGGCCATGTGGGGGTGGGGGGCTATACTGGGGTGGGGGTGGGGGGCTATACTGGGGTGGGGGTGGGGGGCTATACTGTGGCAGGGGGAGGGGGTCATCGGGGGGCTATACTGTGGCAGGGGGAGGGGGTCAGTGGGGGGCTATACTGTGGCAGGGGGAGGGGGCCAGTGGGGGGCTATACTGTGGCGGGGGAGGGGGTCACCGGGGGGCTATACTGTGGCAGGGGGAGGGGGTCAGTGGGGGGCTATACTGTGGTGGGGGAGGGGGTCAGTTGGGGGGCTATACTGGGGTGGGGGAGGGGGCCGGTGGTGGGCCATGTGGGGGTGGGGGGCTATACTGGGGTGGGGGTGGGGGGCTATACTGTGGCAGGGGGAGGGGGCCAGTGGGGGGCTATACTGTGGCGGGGGAGGGGGTCATCGGGGGGCTATACTGTGGCAGGGGGAGGGGGTCAGTGGGGGGCTATACTGGGGTGGGGGAGCTAATTGTGAAAGGCCCTGGGGCATGTTCTACGTTGACGGGGTTTATAAATGCTGATTGATTCCTGTGTCTGCTCTGCCAATCCTGCCGCCCCCTTTAGCCACTCAGCTGCCAGTTACTCGATGATTTAAACTGACAGTGTGATTCTCTGTACCTGCCGTAAGTGCTCTCTCTTTCTTATTTTTAACCAGCTTCTTATCCAAACCCGTGTTCTCTCCTGGACTCCTGTGATTTAAAAATGTAATTAGAACTCTTGTCTGTTTCTGTACAAACCATTACCTTCTGCTTTTTGCAATCTGTGTCTGACTTTGAGTAAAGCAGGGAGGGAGGTGAGGGGAGGAAGGAGACCTTTACAAGGGTGGGCCCGAATGTGAGCGGGGGTGCAAGCACTGAGCTCCTGCCTCGCGCACCTCAACCAGCAATGGTCACGGTGTGATGGAGCCTGGTGTCACATCCTGTCATTTGTAGAGCGCCACTTAAAAAAAAAAAGCACGTGAAGGCTGAGGACTCAGAGTGAAATACACTCCAATCTTGAAGTGGTGGTGAGGTGAATCTGGGGGTTCGTTGATGTCAAGCTTGGGTTAAAAACCCTTGGAGTGTAGAAGTAATTCAAGATTGAGAGAGGTGAGGGGAGAGGACGGAGGGAGGGGAGTAGAGCTGAGCGGAGTGAGGGAGCAGAGGTGAGGGGAGTGAGGGAGCAGAGCAGAGGTGAGGGGAGGGAGGTGAGGGGGAGAGGAGGGGAGCAGAAGGAGGGAGGGGAGGAGAGGAGAGAGAGGGAGGTGAGGGGGGAATGAGGGGACGGGAGGTAACGCGAGGGGCTGATGGGTCTCCAGCGATTTGATGCCATGAGGAAGAATGATTGAGACTGGGAGGCTGTTGGATGAGTCTTGATTTGAACACTGATGGTTTAAGGAGGATGTGTTGGGCTGGTGTTGCACAGTCGAAGGACAACCAACTGTGGTGGTGTGCACTGATCTTCTCTTGGGTGCCTTCCTGTCAGAGTCTTCAATCTTGTTCTTGTGTTAAAGGAAGTGTAGTTTGCTGAAGAAATATTCATCACATCAAGGTCTTTGCCAAGCAGTGGGACCTATTGATGGGGATTTCCATATTGGGTGTGTTCTGTGGGACACAATCCTGACAGACATTCCTTTAGGATTTGTCTGGAAGGATGGAATGAGTGCCAATGAAGTGTGTGTTTGTAGGTGATGATCACTTGGGTTGTGTTTACAGAGGGGGCCAGTGCCTCAGTGACGAGGTGTGACTGAGCGACATTGTCTCCCCAGCGGACTCTGTGACTCCCGTTCACAGCCCCATTCACTGAGAGGGGCTGAGGAGCAGAGAGAGGGAGGTGGAGGACCAGATAGAGGCAGGAATTTCTCCACATTTCCTGCTCCCAAAGGTGATTGGACAGAAACTACAGGACATCAGTGCAACACAACATAATCTTATCAGTGAACCATGACTGTGTGTATCTCACAGCTGGCATTGCCAACAGGAAATGCTCTGTCGTATTGTACAGCTTTCTGCCGATCCATTATCAATCCTTGTAACCTTCGATCCCTTCTGATTATAGTTAGCAACAGTAACACAACCCATAAACTTTAGAGTTCAACGTAACTCTTTCAGGTTATGATACTCAATCATATTACAGCCCTGTAACATCCACCTGCCCATCTGTATTCCAGCCCTGTAACACACTCCCATTTATTGGTCTGTATTTGGAGTGCTCACACTGTGTGTGAGGTTTGATTGGTGTCACTGTTTGAATGATGCTCTCCTCTGTTTGGCTTTGTGTTGGGATCCCATGGGAAACTCACCCGCAGTTTGTAACAAACAAAAGTATATGGATTATTGAAGCAGTGAAACCAGATGGGTTACAACAGCGACCACACTTCAAAAGTACTTCCTTGGCTGTGAAGCGCCTTGGGACGCTCTGAGGTGGTGAGCGGCGCTGGAGAAATGCAAGGCTTTCTTTTTTTTAGCCTTTCTTTTGGTGAGTGTGAATAAAGTTCTCGTCGCTGATACAAAGTTTCTGTTGAACCGTTGAAAGCGCTCTGAGCCCTGCCGATCCGAGTGGAAATACACAAACTACATCGGAACATTCGGACAGCGACCGAGCGGTCTGACTCAGAGATTCCACGGCCTTGTGTGTGTCAAGATATTCTCGGCAAGCCAAGGCCCAAATGGAGCCTGCGGTGAGGCGATGGAGTTGGTGGGGGTAGGGGTGTGTGAAATGCACACCCTGCCCTCTGTAGCTAAGGTTTAGTTTGTGGGATGGGATGGGTTGGGATGGGGAGGAGGCTCCTGAATATTCGGAGCCCATCCCCGTGCATCATTTCACACTGTCCAGTTACTGGCATGTTGACCACATTGAACTTGCCAGTGAATCTTGTCACGTTTGAGAGGACACCAATGAACCAGCTGGAATTGGGAGCAGGAACAGTTTCTAATGGGAGCCAGACATTGAATGAAGTTCTGGTGTCTGTTCCAACAGGACATAAGCTCTGAGGGCAGCAAGGATCCCATTCCAGCTGGGACGCTTCCAGGTTCATTAATCGCCCTGTGGTTCAGGCGATTGCTGTGTGAGCTGGAGTCTAATCCAGCCAATCTTCGGGGTGGCTTTGTGTAAATAGCTTTTGATGAAAGGAGAGTTAGTAACTGCTCTCTGTGCAGAGCTGCTGGCTCTGTCTATCTGGCACATCGCCGGGACACTTGGAGCAGATTCAGGAGTTCACAATCGGGACAGTTCAACAATCATGATGAATCAGTGGAGTAACAGAGCCCCACACACACCGCAGGAAAGGCCCAGGCTCCATCCGGGCCTGTGCTGAGTTCACTGACCTCACCTGGTCACAGTTGTGGAGCTACAATTGGCCTCAGTGCCTCTGGGTTAGAAGGGCGGCATGTAGGGGGAGGGGGAATGTGGGGGGAGAAGGGGAGGGGGGCAACATTTGGGGAGAGCGGGGAAGAGGGGAGTGTCTACAAGTTTTTCCAGAAGCCATCTGATAAGGTTCAGCACAAGAGATTATCAGCAAAAATAAAAGCGTATGGAATGAGAGGTTACCTTGGGACAAGGGTTGGTAATTAGTAGGGAGGTGGAAGACAGAGAGTACAGATAAAGGGAATGTACGCTGATTGGCAGAATGTGACAAGTGGTGTTCCCCAGGGGAAACATAGAAACATAGAAGATAGGAGCAGGAGTAGGCCATTCGGCCCCTCGAGCCTGCTCCGCCATTTAATGAGATCATGGCTGATCATCCAAATTCAGTACCCTGCCCCTGCTTTCTCCCCATATCCCTTGACCCCTTTAGCCTTAAGAAATATATCTAACTCCTTCTTGAATATATTTAATAAGTTAGCCTCAACTGCCTTCTGTGGTAGAGAATTCCACAGGTTCACCACTCTCTGGGTAAAGAAATTCCTCCTCATCTCTGTCCTAAATGGCTTACCCCTTATCCTTAGACTGTGACCCCTGGTTCTGGACTCCCCCCCCATCGGGGACAGCCTTCCTGCATCTAGTCTGTCCAGTCCTGTTAGAATTTTATAAGTTTCAATGAGATCCCTTCTCATTCTTCTAAACTCCAGCGAATACAAGTCCAATCGACCCAATCTCTCCTCATACGTCATTCCTGCCATCCCAGGTGAATCTTCGCTGCACTCCCTCCATGGCAAGAACATCCATCCTCAGATAAGGCGACCAAAACTGCACACAATACTCAAGGTGTGGTCTCACCAAGGCCCTGTACAACTGCAGCAAGACATCCTTGTTCCTGTACTCAAACCCTCTCGCTACGAAGGCCAACATACCATTTGCCTTCTTAACTGCCTGCTGCACCTGTATGCTCACCTTCAGCGACTGGTACACAAGGACACCCAGGTCTCGTTGCACTTCCCCTTCTCCAAATCTATTGCCATTCAGATAATAATCTGCCTTCCTGTTTTTGCCACCAAAGTGGATAACCTTGCATTTATCCACATTATACTGGGAGAGTGTACAGGGGCTGTGGGGGGAGATTAAATGGGTGGGTAGAGTCCATGATAGGGGAGAGAGTACAAGGGCAGTGTGAGGTACAGGGTTGATGAACTTTAAACCAGATGGGATTTTTTTTCCGGAGATGTATTCTCCAGGCCGGGTAAATGTGCTGGTTCCTGGGATTGCACTAACTAACACACATCTCCTCTTGCAACATCTCCAAGCAATTCAGACCGAAAGTTAGAACTTGAACTCCGTCAAGGTAACCTTAGCTGCCACCATGTGGTCTGAGAGAGGCAGGCTCAGTTTGCACAGGACAAGTCCCCAGGGCTGTTAATCAGTTAATCTACGTCTCGGCTGCTTAAACAAAGTATTCAATCAAAATACATATTATATCAAACAATTAAACTGCTGATAACATTTCTATTGCCTTTCCCACTGGGGCGTTTAGTGCAGAGGACAATGTGTAAAACAGCATATTAAAGAGAATGGGAGCTGGCACATGGGGCAATGTTTACTGTGAGACAGTGGGATCATGTGGGAGGTAATGAGCGCAAGTGTGACACCATCAGCAGAAATCTGTTTATTCTCAGTGTAATTTACACACCAGTTATGATATCCATACTCAAGTGGGGAGGGTTCCACAGACAGTGACTCTTACTGGGGTATGGGTTCCACAGACACTGACTCTCACTGGGGTACTGGTTCCACAGACACTGACTTTCACTGGGGTACGGGTTCCACAGACACTGACTCTCACTGGGGTACGGGTTCCACAGACACTGACTTTCACTGGGGTACGGGTTCCACAGACACTGACTTTCACTGGGGTACGGGTTCCACAGACACTGGCTGTCACTGGGGTACCGGTTCCACAGACACTGACTCTCACTGGGGTACGGGTTCCACAGACACTGACTCTCACTGGGGTACGGGTTCTACAGGCACTGACCCTCACTGGGGTACGGGTTCCGCAGACACTGACTCTCACTGGGGTACGGGTTCCACAGACACTGACTCTCACTGGGGTACGGGTTCCACAGACACTGACTCTCACTGGGGTACGGGTTCCACAGACACTGCCTTTCACTGGGGTACGGGTTCCACAGACACTGACTGTCACTGGGGTACGGGTTCCACAGACACTGACTCTCGCTGGGGTATGGGTTCCACGGGCACTGACTCCAGGGATGGAATCTGGGATCCGCTTTGTCTGCATCGCTCAGTACCACGTCTGTTTACGTGCGCAATGTCAACTTAAAGTGGTGAGGTTGCTATCTGGGCTTTGCTTATTCTGGGTCATTAATAAAAGCTGAGAGGTCAGGTGGTGGGTCAGTGAACTGGCCTATAGGATCCAAAGGTTTAGTGTTTCTCTGTGTAAATATGCTGGAGTGTCTTGGGATGTGCGTTGCTGTGGTTTAATTGCTGAGACGTTCCCAGAGTGGGTTTGTCCTGAGTGTGGTTTCCGGATCTGACTGAATATCGAGTGTGTTTTGCATGGAGTCTATTTTAAGCTGAGATTCTGGCGCTGCTGTTTTCAGTGTTTGAGAAATGCTGATTGCGCTCACAGCCGGTGCGGCAAAGAAAGGGAAAGTTGTGCGGCTCAGAACTGGCAGCGACTGCACCTCTCCTGGGAATATTAAATCAACCGCTCCTTAAACCGTTTCTTCAGGGTGTGTGGCCCAAATAAGCACACGCACGGAGTATAAGGAATACATTGAATGACCTGCAGGGTATGACATGGTGGCCATTACTGAGACATGGCAGCAAGACGGCCAGGACTGGGAACTCAATATACCAGGTTATAAGGTCTACAGGAAAGATCAGGAAAATGGCAGAGCGGGAGGAGTAGCCTTAGTGATTAAGGATGAAATCACTTCAATGATAAGAGAGGATTTAAAGAGAGATAAGCAGCCAGTGGAGATCTTAGGGTTGAATTAAGCAATAGGAAAGAATTTAAGACTGTAGTGGGAGTTGAGTAAAGGCCCCCTGGTAGCAGCTGTGAAGTGCCAGATTGTATAAATGCAGAGATTAGACAAGCGTGTAGTAAAGGCAGAGTGATTTTAATGGGGGATTTTAACTTTCGTATAGATTGGGATAAGCAGACTAGCACCTGTCAGAAAGGTAGTGAATTCCTTGAGTGTGTCTGGGATAGTTTTCTACAACAATATGTCCTAGAACCAACAAGGGGACATGCCATATTAGATTTAGTAATGAGTAATGAGCCAGATTTAGTTAACAGCCTAACTGTGCGTGAACATTTATCCAATAGCGATCATAACATGATCGAGTTCAAAGTCATGTTTGAAAGGCAGAAATGCAAAACAGCTACTAAGATTCTAGATTTAGGTAAGTCTGACTTCAATGCGATGAGACAGAGACTGTCCATAGTAAACTGGGTAAATCTGTTAATGGGTAAAACGACAGACGATCAGTGGGAGATGTTTAAAAAAGAATTTAACGTGATACAGAACCAGTTTATACCCCTGAGGGGCAAGAGCTCTACTTACCAACCCCCCCACAGCCCTGGACTAAAGAGGTAAGGGACAGCATAAAACTAAAAGAAAAAGCATACAAAAATACAAAAAATAGCACAGATCCTGGTGAATGGTAAAAATACAAAGAACAGCAAAGGGTGACAAAACAGACAGTAAGAGCTACAAAAAGGGAGTATGTAAAGAAATTTGTAAGGGATATCAAAATAAATACAAAGAATTTTTAGTTACATTTGGAAAAAGAGGGTGGTCAGGAGCAATGTTGGCCCCTTAAAAACTGAAAGTGGTGATATTGTCAGTGATAATAGGGAAATGGCGGACATGTTGAATAATTACTTTGTGTCAGTATTTACAGTAGAAGAGGAGGATAGCATATCAGAAATCCCAAGGGAACTAATATTGCATCGGGGCCAGGGATTCAATAAAATTAACGTAAGTAAAATAACAGTAATGAAGAAAATAATGGCACTAAAGAGTGACAAATCCCCAGGACCAGATGGTTTCCATCCCAGGGTTTTAAAGGAATTAGGTGAGCACATTGCAGATGCCCTAACTATAATCTTCCAAAGTTCTCCAGATTCAGGAACCATCCCTTTAGATTGGAAAATTGTGCATGTCACTCCGCTATTTAAGAATGGTGAGAGAGGGAAACCAGGGAATTATAGACCAGTTAGCCGAACATCTGTTGTCAGGAAATTGCTAGAGTCTACAATTAAGGATAGGGTGACTGAACACCATGAAAATTTTCAGTTGATCAGAGAGAGCCAGCATGGTTTTATGAAAGGTCATACCTGACAAACCTGATTGAATTTTTTGAAGAGGTGACTAAAGTAGTGGACAGGAGAATGTCTATGGATGTTATTTATATGGACTTCCAGAAGGCATTTGATAAAGTCCCTCATAAGAGACTGTTAACCAAGGTAGAAGCCCATGGAATTGAGGGCAAATTATTGACCTGGTTAGGAAATTGGCTGAGTGGCAGGAGACAAACAGTAGGGATAATGGGCAGGTCCTCAAACTGGCAGGATGTGACTAGTGGTGTCCCACAGGGATCTGTGTTGGGGCCTCAACTATTCACACTATTTATTAGCGACTTAGATGATGGCATAGAAAGTCATATATCCACATTTGCCGATGACACAAAGATAGGTGGAATTGTAGACAGTGTAGATAGAAGCATAAAATTACAGAGATATTAATAGATGAAGTGAATGGGCAAAACTGTGACAAATGGATTTCAATGTAAGCAAATGTGAGGTCATCCAATTTTCAACATAAAAAGGATCGAACAGGGAACTTCCTAAATGGTGAAAAACTAAAAACAGTGGAGGTCCAAAGAGACTTGGGGGTTCGGGTACATAGATCATTAAAATGCCATGAACAGGTACAGAAAATAATCACAAAGGCTAATGGAATGCTGGCCTTTATATCTAGAGTATTAGAATACAAGGGGGTAGAATTTATGCTGCAGCTGTACAAAACCCTGGTTAGACCACACCTGGAGCACTGGGAGCAGTTCTGGGCACCACACCTTAGGAAGGATAGACTGGCCTTCGAGGGAGTGCAGCGTAGGTTTACCAGAATGATACCCGGACTCCAAGGGTTAAGTTACGAGGAGAGATTACACAAATTAGGGTTGTATTCCCCAGAATTTAGAAGGTTAAAGGGTGATCTGATCGAAGTTTTCAAGATATTAAGGGGAACAGATGGGGGAGATAGAGAGAAACTATTTCCGCTGGTTGGGGATTCTAGGACGAGGGGCCATAGTCTAAAAATTAGAGGCAGACCTTTCAGGGGTGAAGTTACGAAACACTTCTACACACAAAGGGTGGTAGAAATTTGGAACTCTCTTCTGCAAACTGCAATTGATGCTAGATCAATTGTTAATTTTAAATCTGAGCTTGATAGCTTTTTGTCAACCAAAAGTATTAAGGGATACGGGGAAAGGCGGGTATATGGAGTTAGGTTGCAGATCAGCCATGATCTCATTGAATGGCGGAGCCGGCTCGAAGGGCTGAATGGCCTCCTCCTGCTCCTATGTTCCTGTTGTACCAATGAGGCACACTCTGTTTCAGAACTCTGATCTGAATTCCGAGGACAGGTTGCACAGACTGGGCTTGTATTCCCTCGAGTTTAGAAGATTAAGGGGTGATCTAATCGAGGTGTTTAAGATGATTAAAGGAGTTGATGGGGTCGAGAGAGAGAAACTATTTCCTCGGTGGGGGGAGTCCAGAACAAGGGGGCAGAACCTTAAAATTAGAGCCAGGCCGTTCAGGGGTGATGTCAGGAAGCACTTCTTCACACAAAGGGTGGTGGAAATCTGGAACTCTCTCCCCCAGAAAGCTGGTGAGGCTGGGGGTCAATTGAAAATTTCTAAACTGAGATTGATGGATTTTTGTTGGGGAAGGGTATTTAGGGTTAATACCAAGGTGGGTGAATGGAGTTAAGATACAAATCAGCTGTGATCCAATAGAATTTCAGAACAGGCACAAGGAACTTAATGGCCTCCTCCTATTCCTATCTTCACAGGTGTCAGCCGTGCCTCAGTGGGCAGCACTCTCGCCTCTGAAGGTTGTGGGTTCAAGTCCCACTCCAGAGACTTGAGCACAAAATCCAGGCTGACACTCCAGTGCAGTACTGAGGGAGCGCCGCACTGTCGGAGGGTCAGTACTGAGGGAGCGTCGCACTGTCGGAGGGGCAGTACTGAGGGAGCGCCGTACTGTCAGAGGGGCAGTACTGAGGGAGTGCCGTACTGTCGGAGGGACAGTACTGAGGGAGCGCCGCACTGTCAGAGGGGCAGTACTGAGGGAGCGCCGCACTGTCGGAGGGGCAGTACTGAGGGAGTGCCGCACTGTCGGAGGGGCAGTACTGAGGGAGCGCTGCACTGTCGGAGGGGCGGTACTGAGGGAGCGCTGTACTGTCGGAGGGGCAGTACTAAGGGAGCACTGCACTGTCGGAGGGGCAGTACTGAGGGAGCGCCGCACTGTCGGAGAGGCAGTACTGAGGGAGCGCCGCACTGTCGGAGGGGCAGTACTGAGGGAGCGCCGCACTGTCGGAGGGGCAGTACTGAGGGAGCGCCGCACTGTCGGAGGGGCAGTACTGAGGGAGCGCCGCACTGTCGGAGGAGCAGTACTGAGGGAGCGCCGCACTGTCGGAGGGGCAGTACTGAGGGAGTGCCGCACTGTCGGAGGGGCAGTACTGAGGGAGTGCCGCACTGTCGGAGGGGCAGTACTGAGGGAACGCCGCACTGTCGGAGGGGCAGTACTGAGGGAGTGCTGCACTGTCAGAGGGGCAGTACTGAGGGAGCGCCGCATTCAAGACAAATTTTAAAATGAGGCCGAGTCTGCCTGTTGAGGTGGACAGTAAAGAGCCCCGGCACGATTCAAAAAGTGAGAGTGCTGGCTCCTTCCACAACCATCATTGCTGCTTTTGAGATCTCGCTGTGTCTAAAATGGCAACTGCATTTGGTTATATAACTTGTTAGTGTTGTGTCCGTCAGTAGTAAGACACAGACTGCGGAGAGCGGTACAACAGGTGTTTACTCAACGTGGCTCACTCTGGAACTGAACTGTACAGATTACTACTCAGTGCTATATACAGGTGTGGTCACTGCCGGTACTGCAGTATAGATCAGCTGTAAAAGATAGTTCCCCCCTTAAAGGTATATACATTACAATTCCTCCCCTTTTAGATTAACAGTACCATAACACTCATTTAACAATTAAATATCAAACTAATTACAATTAACACTTTTAACATACAACGTTAGCTGAAAATAGTCCATTTATATATTCAGTCTTTGGGGAGGCTTCCTGATCCTTTCTGGATAGCGCCTTTCCCGAGTGTCTTGCTCTTGGTGCGGAGGCGTTTCTGGCACCCTGTCGTCGGTTGGGTCATCAGCTTCCGATGCTACTGTTTCTGAGGTAGATGCGACCTGTACGTCGGGTTCCTTATCAGGTACGTATGGGCGAGGCATGGGGTTGACTTGTTCCTGTGACTCTAGGATCTGGTCAGCATGGCGTCTCACAATGTTCTCCCCAACGTCCACTGTGTACATTAGTGGGCCCTGCCGTGTGCATATCGTTCCTGGCTGCCATTTTTCTGTTCGGTAGTCGCGGGCCAAGACTGGTTGCCCTACATTGAAGCTCCTTGTTGGCTTCTCATGGATGTGCTGGAATTGCTTACTCTCAACATCTCTTCGTACATTTGGTCTGAGCAAATCCAGGCGAGATCTTAACCTTCGGTTAAAGAACATCATGGCCGGGGCCTGGTTGGTGACTGCATGTGTCGCATTCCGGTAGGCGAACAGGAAATTGTCCACCTTGTGCTGCAGCGGAATGTTGTCATTGTACATAGCCTTTATTGCCTTCTTAAAGGTTTGTACGAACCTCTCAGCCAATCCATTTGTGGCTGGATGATACGGGGCGGATGTGTAATGCCTTACCCCATTCTTCTGCATAAACCTCTGGAACTCTTCGGACACAAACTGTGGTCCGTTATCGGAGCAAATCTGTTCTGGCAAGCCGTTCCTGGCAAAAATGGTCCGTAGGACTGCAATAGTTTTCTCCGTGGTGGTGGAGGACATTTTGATGACCTCAGGCCATTTTGAGTGCGCATCCACGGCTATTAAAAACATTGAGTCCATTAATGGACCAGCAAAATCAATATGCACCCGTTGCCATGGAGATGAGGGCCACTCCCATGGGTGTAGAGGGGCATGTGGTGGTGCATTTTGGACTTTCTGGCATCCTGAGCAGCTCTTGGTCAGGTCCTCGATTTGTTTATCGATTCCCGGCCACCACACATAAGCCCTGGCAAGGCTTTTCATTTTTACCCCTCCCAGATGACCCTCATGAAGCTCATTGAGCACTCTATCCCTTAACTTGGGTGGAATTACCACTCGGGATCCACACATCAAGGTTCCCCGGCACACTGACAGCTGTTCTCTTCTTGTCGAGAATGCTGGCAACAGTGAGTCGCCATGTGCTGGCTATCCCTTCACCGTCAAATCATATACCCGAGACAGTGTCGGGTCATTTCGGGTCTCCTTTTCGACACGAGCGTTAGTTACCGGTAGGTATTCAACTATCGTCGAATGAAATATTTCGACAGGATCCACTGCTGGTGCTTCCTAGGCAGTGGCAGGCGTGATAGCCCATCAGCATTTCCATGCTGTTTCATGCCCTTATATTCAATCTCATAGTGGTGCGCCCCTAGAAAGAGTGACCATCTTTGTAGTCGTTGCGCAGTCATCACCGGAACGCCCTTCTTCGGATTAAAAATGGAGACAAGAGGCTGGTGGTCAGTCAGCAAGGTGAATTTCTGCCCGTGCAGATAGTGATTGAACTTTTTCACTCCCCACACTAGGCTGAGGGCCTCCCTGTCAGCCTGGGCGTAGTTACGCTCGGCTGAGGTTAGTGATCGTGACGCAAAGGCTATTGGCCTCTCTGAGCCGTCCAAGAATTTGTGCGACAGCACCGCTCCAATGCCGTAGGGTGACTCATCACACACCAACCGAATTGGTAGTGCTGGGTTGAAATGGGCCAATACCTCTTTCGATGTGATTAGTGTTTTGCTCTTCTGGAAAGCTCGTTTACATTCGTCACTCCACTTCCATGGCACTCCAGTTTGCAGTAGGGTGTTCAGTGGGTGTAGTATTGTAGACAAATTTGGCAAGAACTGATGGTAGTAGTTTACCAGCCCGAGGAACGACCTCAGTTGTGACACGTTTTCCGGTGCTGGAGCCTTGACTACTGCCTCAAGCTTTTCTGGGGACTTATGTAACCCCTCTTTATCGACAACGTGGCCACAATACGAGATCTGTTTTTTAAAAAACTCGCATTTGGGGCGGTTAGCTCGGAGCCCATATTCCTTCAATCTAGTGAGCACCTGCTCCAGGTTGGCAAGGTGATCACTGTCATTTTCGCCCGTGACCAGGATGTCGTCCAAATAACACTGGGTCCCTGGGATCCCTTGCAGGACTTGTTCCATTGCCCTTTGCCAAATAGCCGGAGCTGATGCTACCCCGAATACCAGTCGGTTGTATTGGAAGAGACCTTTATGGGTGTTGATTGTGAGGTATTTTTTTGATGCTTCTTCTACCTCCATTTGCAGATACGCCTGGGCCAGATCAATCTTAGTGAAGCGTTTCCCTCCAGATAGCGAGGCGAAAATATCTTCAATCCGCGGAAGTGGATATTGCACGGTGTGAAGGACCGGGTTCGCTGTTACCTTAAAGACCCCACAGATGCGAACCTTCCTTGATTCCCCAGACGTGCTGCTCAACTACTTTTTCATCACAGGGACGATGGGTGTAGCCCACTCGCTCCAGTCTACCTTGGACAGTACTCCTGAATGTTCCAAACTCTCCAGCTCTGCTTCGACAGCTGGGCGGATCACATAAGGTAATGGTCTGGCCTTAAAACATTTTGGGCTTGCGTTTTCTTCGATTTTAATTGTTGCTGTCATGCCTTTTAGTGTTCCGAGTCCTTGCTGGAACACTTCTTGCGCGTCGGTTAGGATCTTTGACAGTCACCCAGGTGTGACGTTGTCATCCTTTTTGGCAGCCACAGTCAGTGCTTGTATGGAATGCCAATCCAGCTGTATTTTCCGGATCCATTCACGTCCCAGTAATGGTGGTCCTCCATCTTGCAATACATACAGGTCTAGTTTTGGTGTTTCCTTACCGTTATATATAACGGTCACCCTTATTTTTCCTTTGGGGTAGACTTTTTGCCCCGTGTACATCTTCAAAATAATTTTTGTGTCTCTCAAGGGTATGTGTGAGAATAGCCGCTTGTAGTCCTGTCAGTTTATGACTGTTAGGGCTGATCCTGTGTCCAATTCCATTTTTACCTGGACTCCTACTATCTTGAGAATCACCCAAATGGTTCGGTGATCCTCCATTTTGATCACATTATGTAGTTTCAGTCAACTCAGCACCCTGTTTTCGGAGTCGGTATCACTCTTTTGTTCGTCTGAACTATTCTCCGTCACCATATGTACCTTCTTGTACTTTTCTTTTGGAGATTTCTTATTGCTGGTTTTCTTTCCCGACCTGCAGACTCGTGCTATGTGTCCTACTTTTCCACACTGTCTGCACACTTTGTCTTTGAACCAGCAATCATTGTGGTCGTGTGTTGTTCTGCCGCAGCGATAGCACTTCTCTGTTCTGTATGACATTTCGTTTGTGCCATATTCTTGCGGTCTCTGTTGTATCTCTGCAGTGCCCCGTGCTGCTGCTTCATATGATACCGCAATGCTGAAAGCCTTGTCCAGCGTAAGGTCCTTTTCAGATAAAAGCCGTTTCTGGGTTCCTTCACTTTGAAGCCCACACACAAACTTGTCCCTTAATGTATCTGCCAGTCCTGTTCCAAACTGGCAGTGTTTCGATAGTTTGCGCAGTTCTGTTAAATATTCAGCATTGCTTTCATCCTTATGCTGGTTCCGTTTGTGAAACTTGAATCTTTCTGCTATCAGCAGCGGTGTGGGGTTTAAATGTTCCTGTAGTATCGTCACTATGTCTCTAAAACTCTTTTCCACTGGCTTCGCTGGGGTTACTAGATTTCGTAATAAGCCATACGTCTTTGCACCCATTAAATTTAACAATACCGACGCTTTCTTGTCATCTGACACCTCATTTGCCTTGCAGTACACCTCTATTCGTTCGACATATGTAGTCCAATCTTCGCCTTCATTGTCAAATGCGGTGATACTGCCACTCTCCGGCATTTTGGGTGTGGTTTAAAATGGCTTAAAATGACGTCTCCCGCACTTTCCTTCCTCCCCCGCTGCTGCCAACGCCGCTCTCGGCGGTCCTCGTGGCAATGGCGGCGCCTCGCGGGTTTCTGCGCGTCTCTCTCCCTCTCCTCGACGCTGCTCGGCCCCTGAACACCGGCTGCGCCCTGTGCGCTCTGCCCTCTCTCTCCCTCCCATCGACGCTGCTCGGCCCTTTGCTGTGCCGCTCGGTCGGGCTCTAGCCCGCCACTGTCCGGGAAGGGTCTGCGCACTACCTGTTGCCAGCCCGTTTCGCTGGACCACCGCAACTGGAAAGCCAAGGCTGGCTCTCAACAGCCTCCCCCGCAATTCTCGAGTCTCTGCTGGATGACTGGGCGGTTGCCCGTGGTCGACCCCCGTGTGTCTGGCCTTGACCTCCAATCTACTGGTCTCCAGGAACGAATCCCTGGGAGGCGATGCAGAGTTGCAGGTAGGATCGAATTTGCCTTGTCGCCAATGTTGTGTCCGTCAGTAGTAAGACACAAGACTGCAGGAGAACGGTACAACAGGTGTTTACTCAATGTGGCTCACTCTGGAACTGAACTGTACAGATTATTACTCAGTGCTATATACAGGTGTGGTCACTGCCGGTACTGCGGTGTACATGAGCTGTAAAAAGTAGTTCCCCCCTTAAAGGTATATACATTACAGTTAGGTAAAAGTATCAAGGGATATGGAGCAAAGGTGGGTCAATGGAGTTTCACTTGAATTTATTGGGATATTTGTGGGAAATGTGAAAAAGCACGATATAAATACAAGTCTTTCTTTCATAAAAGTATTTCTTCTTTACTCAACCTTGGTTTAGAAGAATCTGTAAGAAGATCAGAATAATGTCGCTTAGCGTCACCCGGGTCTGGCCTGAGAAACTGAAAGTGAAGAGTTTCAGTCTGTACAAACTGAGCGATGTGTAATGAGATGAACAAGTGTAAACTGGGGAATTTGCAGCCTCCCGGTACACTTCCGGATTATTTGGAGGTTTATCAGAAACGGGAAAATATTGAAAAAGAAAACACTGCAGATGCTGGAAATCTGAAATAAAAACAGAAAATGCTGGAGAAACTCAGCAGGTCAGGCAGCATCTGTGAAGAAAGAAACAGAGTTAACGTTTCAGGTCGATGACCTTTCATTAGAACTCTATTTCTCTCTTCACAGATGCTGCCTGACCTGCTGAGTTTCTCCAGCATTTTCTGAGAAAATATTGAAAACAGATTAAGGATCAATCAATTGAGAAATCTGAAATGTGATCTGTATAGCCAGGGAGAGAGACAAGAGGAACTGGTGTGGAGTGCAGCCCAGATTGAAAGGTTCCCCGTCCTTAGTAAAAGGCTCGCAGGTTGTTTCATCCTCGAGTGCCAGTGTGTGGAGGAATGTGATGTTGAGAGAGAGATTGGTGCTCGCATTCGTGAATGAAACAGTTGCACAATTTAGAGACAGGAGCACAAGTGAATGTTGTGTCTGAGGAAGCTCACGAGATTACAACAGAAAGCTAAATTATAAAAAGCTAAAAGTGCTGGCGTTATGTAGGGAACCCCAGCGTTGTGCTTCAAAGTGATTGATTGTATGTGACACACTTTGGGAAATCTCAGAGAGATGTGTTAGGACTCCATATAAATGCGAATCCTTTAATTCTTTTAATTCTCGGGAGCATTGTGTTACCAAAAGGGAGATGTGTTGCGAGCATCACAAACAAGGACACCAAATGGCAGTTGCCAATTGTGACAGAGCCAAAACAAATATTCATTTGTAAGGGCTGAGTGCTTGTGAAAACACAAGGAACTGACTCGAGAGTCGGGCTGTTAGCCAGAGAACACTGCATCACGGTCGCTGAACAAGTTACCCGAATAATACAGAAAAGTATCTCCTGCCCAACAAGAAAAATTAGAAATGGAGGTTGATGGAACAGAGGCTCTACAGAATGTAAAGGTGGTGGTGGAATGGGTGGACTGGTTGTAACTTCTGAGAACAAGAATGTTGTGTTTTATTAGACACCAGGAAATTTAACATGACTGTTAAATGAAACATTTCAAGCTCCCAGCTGGTGAGAATTATATCATCGAGTTATAGCGAGTCCATAGCACAGAAACAGGCCATTCGGCCCAACTGCTCCGTGCCGGTGTTTATGCTCCACACGAGTCTCCTCCCTCCCCTCTTCATCTCACCCCATCAACATATCCTTCTAATCCTTTCTCCCTCATGTTTATCGAGCTTTCCCTTCAATGTATCGATACTATTCGCCTCAACCACTCCCTGTGGTAGTGAGTTCCACATTCTCACCACTCTCTGGGTAAAGAAGTTTCTCCTAAATTCCCGATTGGATTTATTAGTGACTATCTTATATTGATGATCTCTAGTTCACACAGAATATTTCAGCAGGCAGATATATCCTCGGGATTGTGGTATCTGAAACTGGGTGAAACAAGTTCGAAGTTATGCATGAACATAAAAGGAAGTTCTGTGTTTGGGCCCAAACCCAATCATGGAGTTTCTCTCTCGGCAGATGCTGTGGGCCTGCTCAGGGTTTGCAGCACTCTCTGTTCTCTGTGTTCAATACTCCTTACAGAAGGAGCTGATCATTTCCGCATTGTTTCACCCTTGAGAGAGTCACAAAGCCTCTGCGTGTTCCGTCAGTTCACTGAAACTCTGGACATGATATCAGGAGGCGACATCTCAGAGGAAATTGAGAGACTTTAGAACATTCCGGGTTACCGCAGGAGTCAGTATAAAAGATAATCGAGAGAAATGTGTGTTTGGACTCGATGAGCTGAAGATATTGAACCCCATGGCTGTCTCAGTGATTGACTCAATGCCACACCCACAATGCAAGAATCTTCCACCCGTGACACGCCCGCCCGTTATATATAGTGGCCGTCAATATGGGTGGTAGAGATTATATGGTTCAAGAGGTTTCGGGAGGACAGGAGAGAGGGCACGGGGAGCAGAGATGGAGATTGAAATGACTGAGGAGGAGTGTAAAGGCTGAGGGAGGAATTTGGGGTAATTGTTGGGAAGGGAGGCAGTGGGGGAGAGGCCAGGGGAGATCGATGTTGAGTGGGCAGTGTCGGCAGGGCAGGTGCGCGAGTCAATAACACAACATCTCCGTCTACTGGTCCCTCGCCCAGTTGATGCTCTGTTTGTGCTTCAGTGTTATCTTGTGTTGTGGAACTTGGATTAATTCAGAATCCCATAAACATCCCGCCCCCGCTCTCCCCCGCCCCCGCTCTCCCCCGCCCCCGCTCTCCCCCGCCCCCGCTCTCCCCCGCCCCCGCTCTCCCCCGCCCCCGCTCTCCCCCGCCCCCGCTCTCCCTCTCCCCCGCCCCCGCTCTCCCTCTCCCCCGCCCCCGCTCTCCCTCTCCCCCGCCCCCGCTCTCCCCCGCCCCCGCTCTCCCTCTCCCCCGCCCCCGCTCTCCCTCTCCCCCGCCCCCGCTCTCCCCCGCCCCCGCTCTCCCCCGCCCCCGCTCGCCCTCGCCCCCGCTCTCCCCCACCCCCGCCCGCTCGCCTCCGCTCGCCCCCGCCCCCCCTCACCCCCTCCCCTAGCCCCACAGACCTCCACATGACTGGCACAGGCTTACTCAATGCTGCATAACTACAGGAGAATGTTTCTACATCTCGGGGTGGGGAGGAGGTGGGTGGCTGGGGAGGGGAGACGTGGGGGAGGGGAGGAGAGGGCTTCACCTCACGGGTTCGGGTTGTATGGGATGATAAATGGATGGAGTGGCTGGTTTTGTCGTGTTGAATGCTGTGACAGTGAGTCGGAGCTGGCTGTAAGTTTGACTGTATTGGAATTGGCAGCTGTCTGCTGTTTCTTGTGTCGAAGCAGTGTTGAGAGGTTTGAGCTGAATGGCTGAGATTTCTTTCTGCATTACTGAGCAGGAATTGATGTCCATCTCATCCGTTCATTCCGCTTCCCTCGGCTTCCCAACCTCCTCTTCACTGATTGGGCTGCGAGTGCTCCCTCTCTCTCTGTCTGTCTCTCTCTCTCTCTGTCCTTCTTGCTTTCGCTCACTGTCTCAGTCAATGTCGCGGGTGATTGGGAGGTGGTGGGTGATATTGGGGGGGTGGGTGATGGAGGGGTGGGTGATTTGGTGGGGGGGCAGTGGATTGGGGGGGCGGGTGATTCGGGGGAGGGGGGTGATTGGGGGGGGTGGGTGATTTGGGGGTGGCCGGGTGATATTGGGGGGGTGGGTGATGGAGGGGTGGGTGATTTGGGGGGGGGGCAGTGGATTGGGGGGGGTGATTTGGGGGTGGCCGGGTGATATTGGGGGGGGGGCATTGGATTGCGGGGGCAGTGGATTGGGGGGGTGGGAGATTTGCGGGGGGGGGCAGTGGATTGGGGGGGGTGGTGAGAGCACCACGGCTGGTTTTGATGAGCTGCGAGGTTGTGCATTGTCTGCTTTGATGCCCAGACTGGTGCAGTTGCTGTCACAAACCTCTGCAGACTATAGGATTCCTTCTCCTGGCCTCCAGTGATGTTTAACAGATTGGGCCCCAAAATCACCTCCATATTTGACTTATATTGCGACAGCAACCTTGGTGGTGCTCTCCTGCTCTGTGTGCAGGGCTCAGTCCCACATTTGGAGAGACTGGAGAAGCTGGGGTTGTTCTCCTTGGAGCAGAGAAGGTTAAGGGGAGATTTGATAGAGATGTTCAAAATTGTGGAAGGTTTTGATCGAGTAAATAAGGAGAAACTGCTTCCAGTGGCAGGAGGGTCGGGAACCAGAGGACACAGATTGAAGGTAATCGGCAAAAGAACCAGAGGGGAGATGAGGAGAATGTTTTTCCGCAGCGAGTTGTTGTGATCTGGAACGCGCTGCCTGAAAGGGCGGTGGAAGCAGATTCAATAGTAACTTTCAAAAGGGAATTGGATAAATACTTGAAGGAGAAACATTTCCAGGGCTGTGGGGAAAGAGCAGGGGGAGCGGGACTAATTGGAGAGCTCTTTCAAAGAGCCGGCACAGGCACGATGGGCCGAATGGCCTCCTCCTGTGCTGAGAGATTCTGTGATTCTATGGATGGCGAGATTGCAACCAGTGTCTGTTTCCACATTTACAAACTCGGGGCATTTTATTTCCTGCTTGGTTTTGGCATTGAAAGTTGCTGCAAGTCTGAGCTGGGTGTGGTGGGTCCCTGGGTGTTGGGGGTCCCTGGGTGTGGGGGCCCCCCGGGTTTTGCGGGGGCCTCGGGTGTTGGGGGTCCCTGGGTGTGGGGGCCCCCCGGGTTTTGCGGGGGCCTCGGGTGTTGGGGGTCCCTGGGTGTGGGGGCCCCCCGGGTTTTGCGGGGGCCTCGGGTGTTGGGGGTCCCTGGGTGTGGGGGCCCCCCGGGTTTTGCGGGGGCCTCGGGTGTTGGGGGTCCCTGGGTGTGGGGGCCCCCCCGGGTTTTGCGGGGGCCTCGGGTGTTGGGGGTCCCTGGGTGTGGGGGCCCCCCGGGTTTTGCGGGGGCCTCGGGTGTTGGGGGTCCCTGGGTGTGGGGGCCCCCCCGGGTTTTGCGGGGGCCTCGGGTGTTGGGGGTCCCTGGGTGTGGGGGCCCCCCCGGGTTTTGCGGGGGCCTCGGGTGTTGGGGGTCCCTGGGTGTGGGGGCCCCCCCGGGTTTTGCGGGGGCCTCGGGTGTTGGGGGTCCCTGGGTGTGGGGGCCCCCCGGGTTTTGCGGGGGCCTCGGGGGTTGGGATCACAGAGGCTGATACACACAGGTGGTTAGGATCGATGGGCAGAGACCGGGAGCCGCCCTCGGGGAGACCGGGGGGCCGCCCTCGGGGAGACCGGGGGGCCGCCCTCGGGGAGACCGGGGGCCCGCCCTCGGGGAGTCCGGGGGCCGCCCTCGGGGGCCGTGCGATTGAGGAGTTTCCAGCTGCGGAGTGGAATGTATTTCGGGCTGCGGAGTGCACTGAGCCTCGGAACACCTGTTAATGGTGCTGAATTCCGGCTTCGACCCTGTGGATGCTTTTGAATTTAATTTTTTCTTTCATTAAATGTTGAGAGAGGGATGGAGTGTGCTGTGGTTGCTGAGAGGCGCACTTGCATCCCCCAGAGAGCGTGACAGCGGCTCACCATATGCTCAACAAACACACGTTCCCATCAATAATGCAGCAAGGCCGAGTGTCTGAGTGGTAACAATGTCCTGATAATCAATAGCAGCTGATGATTGTTTCAGCTCAAGCGGAATATAGATTACGCAGATCAGCTGACGGGCAGGAGCTGCCAGTCTATCCCTGTATAACGGGTACAGTACTGGTGAGTACAGGTCTGTCACTGTATAACACTGGGGTACAGTACTGGTGGGTACAGGTCTGTCACTGGATAACACTGGGGTACAGTACTGGTGAGTACAGGTCTGTCACTGTATAACACTGGGGTACAGTACTGGTGGGTACAGGTCTGTCACTGTATAACACTGGTACAGTACTGGTGAGTACAGGTCTGTCACTGTATAACACTGGGGTACAGTACTGGTGGGTACAGGTCTGTCACTGTATAACACGGGTACAGTACTGGTGGGTACAGGTCTGTCACTGTATAACACGGGTACAGTACTGGTGGGCACAGGTCTGTCACTGTATAACACGGGTACAGTACTGGTGGGTACAGGTCTGTCACTGTATAAGACGGGTACAGTACTGGTGGGTACAGGTCTGTCACTGTATAACACTGGGGTACAGTACTGGTGGGTACAGGTCTGTCCCTGTATAACACTGGGGTACAGTTCTGGTGGGTACAGGTCTGTCACTGTATAACACTGGGGTACAGTACTGGTGGGTACAGGTCTGTCACTGTATAACACGGGTACAGTACTGCTGGGTACAGGTCTGTCACTGTATAACACTGGGGTACAGTACTGGTGGGTAGAGGTCTGTCACTGTATAACACTGGGGTACAGTACTGGTGGGTACAGGTCTGTCACTGTATAACACTGGTACAGTACTGGTGAGTACAGGTCTGTCACTGTATAACACTGGGGTACAGTACTGGTGGGTACAGGTCTGTCACTGTATAACACTGGGGTACAGTACTGGTGGGCACAGGTCTGTCACTGTATAACACGGGTACAGTACTGGTGGGTACAGGTCTGTCACTGTATAAGACGGGTACAGTACTGGTGGGTACAGGTCTGTCACTGTATAACACTGGGGTACAGTACTGGTGGGTACAGGTCTGTCCCTGTATAACACTGGGGTACAGTTCTGGTGGGTACAGGTCTGTCACTGTATAACACGGGTACAGTACTGGTGGGTACAGGTCTGTCACTGTATAACACTGGGGTATAGCACTGGTGGGTACAGGTCTGTCACTGTATAACACTGGGTACAGTACTGGTGGGTACAGGTCTGTTACTGCATAACACTGGGGTACAGTGCTGGTGGGTACAGGTCTGTCACTATAACACTGGGTTACAGTACTGGTGGGTAAAGGTCTGTCACTGTATAACACTGGGGTACAGTACTGGTGGGTACAGGTCTGTCACTGTATAACATGGGTACAGTACTGGTGGGTACAGGTCTGTCACTGTATAACACTGGGGTGCAGTACTGGTGGGTACAAGTCTGTCACTGTATAACACTGGGGTACAGTACTGGTGGGTAGAGGTCTGTCACTGTATAACACTGGGGTACAGTGCTGGTGGGTACAGGTCTGTCACTGTATAACACTGGGGTACAGTACTGGTGGGTACAGGTCTGTCACTGTATAACACTGGGGTACAGTACTGGTGGGTACAAGTCTGTCACTATAACACTGGGGCACAGTACTGGTGAGTACAGGTCTGTCACTGTATAACACTGGGGTACAGTACTGGTGGGTACAGGTCTGTCACTGTATAACACTGGGGTACAGTACTGGTGGGTACAGGTCTGTCACTGTATAACACTGGGGTACAGTACTGGTGGGTACAGGTCTGTCGCTGTATAACACTGGGGTACAGTACTGGTGGGTACAGGTCTGTCACTGTATAACACCGGGGTACAGTACTGGTGGGTACAGGGCTGTCACTGTATAACACCGGGGTACAGTACTGGTGGGTACAGGTCTGTCACTGTATAACACTGGGTTACAGTACTGGTGGGTACAGGTCTGTCGCTGTATAACACGGGTACAGTACTGGTGGGTACAGGTCTGTCACTGTAACACTGGGGTACAGTACTGGTGGGTACAGGTCTGTCGCTGTATAACACTGGGGTACAGTACTGGTGGGTACAGGTCTGTCACTGTATAACACCGGGGTACAGTACTGGTGGGTACAGGTCTGTCACTGTATAACACCGGGGTACAGTACTGGTGGGTACAGGGCTGTCACTGTATAACACTGGGGTACAGTACTGGTGGGTACAGGGCTGTCACTGTATAACACTGGGGTACAGTACTGGTGTGTACAGGTCTGTCACTGTATAACACGGGTACAGTACTGGTGGGTACAGGTCTGTTACTAACACTGGGGTACAGTACTGGTGGGTACAGGTCTGTCACTGTATAACAATGGGGTACAGTACTGGTGGGTACAGGTCTGTCACTAACACTGGGGTACAGTACTGGTGGGTACAGGTCTGTCACTGTATAACACTGGGGTACTGTACTGGTGGGTACAGGTCTGTCACTAACACTGGGGTACAGTACTGGTGGGTACAGGTCTGTCACTGTATAACACTGGGGTACTGTACTGGTGGGTACAGGTCTGTCACTAACACTGGGGTACAGTACTGGTGGGTGGAAAGTCTGTGGGTTGTACAGTTAATAACGACACAGACTTCAGGAATAACAAACAAACAGTTCTTTACTATTCGAAGGTCAGGGCGAATCTGCCCAAGGAATCATGCCACAACACTTATATACCGGTGTGGTCACCGTCTGTATTACAGTATACAGAAGCCAAACAACGTTCCTGGGAGGACTGGAGGTAGATAAACAATGGCAAACATTTAAAGATAGAATGACAAAATTGCAAAAATTGTTTATACCAATCTGGCATAAAAGGAAATCTAAAAAGGTGACTCAACCGTGGATAACAGGGGAAATTAGAGACAGCATAAAATCCAAAGATAGGGCGTATAAAATAGCCAAAAAAAGCGCCAGAGCGGAAGATTGGGAACAGTTTAAGATAGAGCAAAGGAGGGCAAAGGGCATGATCAAGAGGGGCAAAATAGCTTACGAAAACAAGCTGGCGGAAAATATAAAAACTAACTCCAAAAGCTTTTATAAATATATCAAAAGGAAAAGACTGGTGAAAACCAAAGTTGGTCCATTGCAGTCAGATACGGGGGAATATATAATGGGAAATAAGGAAATGGCAGATCAACTAAATGCATACTTTGGGTCAGTCTTTACGAAGGAAGACACAAAAAACCTCCCTGGGATATCGGGAAAAATAGGGACATTGGCAAAGGAGGAACTGACGCAAATCAATATCTCTAAGGATATGGTGTTAAGGAAGCTAAAGGGATTGAAGGTGGACAAATCCCCAGGGCCTGATAACATGCATCCTAGGGTACTGAAGGAGGTGGCCCTAGAGATAGCGGATGCACTAAGGATGATTTTTCAGAATTCATTAGACTCGGGAACAGTGCCGATGGATTGGAGGGTAGCTAACGTTACCCCACTATTCAAAAAGGGGGGTAGGGAAAAAGCAGGTAATTACAGACCTGTAAGCCTTACATCAGTTGTGGGCAAAATGCTGGAGTCCATCATTAAGGATGAAATAGCGGAGCACTTAGCAAATGGGGACAGGATAGGACAGAGTCAACATGGATTTACAAAGGGTAAATCGTGCTTGACTAATCTATTGGAATTTTTTGAGGGAGTAACTGGTAGAATAGATGGGGGAGAGCCAGTAGATGTGGTGTACCTGGACTTCCAAAAGGCCTTCGATAAGGTCCCACATAAAAGATTAGCATGGAAAATTGAGGCTCATGGGATAAAGGGGAAAGTTTTGGCGTGGATAGGGAACTGGCTGTCAGATAGAAAACAGAGAGTTGGAATAAACTGCTCATTTTCTGAATGGCAGGCAGTAACAAGTGGGGTACCACAGGGATCTGTCCTGGGCCCCCAGCTGTTCACAATTTACATTAATGACCTGGATCAGGGAGTCGGATGCAGCATTTCCAAATTTGCAGACGACACTAAACTAGGAGGGGGGGTGGGCTCAGAGGAAGAGACCAGGAAGCTCCAGAGCGATTTGGACAGACTGGGCGATTGGGCGGATAAATGGCAGATGCACTATAATGTGGACAAGTGCGAAGTTATCCACCTTGGGTGCAGGAACGGGAGGGCAAATTATTATTTAAATGGCAATAGATTGGGAGAGGGGGAAGTACAGAGAGACCTGGGTGTTCTTGTACACCAGTCACTGAAGGCGAGCATGCAGGTGCAACAGGCGGTCAAGAAGGCAAACGGTATGCTGGCCTTCATAGCAAAAGGGTTAGAATACAGGAACAGGGATACCTTGCTGCAGCTGTACAGGGCACTGGTGAGACCACACCTCGAGTACTGTGTACAGTTTTGGTCGCCTCATCTGAGGAAGGATGTTCTTGCCATGGAGGGGGTGCAGCGGCGATTCACCAGGCTGATACCAGGAATGGCGGGAATGACCTATGAGGAGAGACTATGTAGTTTAGGGATGTACACACTGGAGTTTAGAAGATTGAGAGGGGACCTCATAGAAGTGTATAAAATTCTGACAGGTCTAGACAGACTGGATGCAGAAGGAATGTTTCCCTTGGCGGGTGAGAACAGAACTAGAGGACATAATTTAAGGATAAGGGCTAAACCATTTAGGACAGAGATGAGGGGGAATTTCTTCACTCAGAGAGTGGTGAACCTGTGGAACTCATTGCCACAGAGGGCAGTGTACGCCAGCTCATTAAATATATTTAAGAGGGAATTAGATATATTTCTACGGGCAAAAGGGGTTAAGGGTTACGGAGAGAAGGCGGGGACGGGATACTGAATTAAAGGATCAGCCATGATCTCATCGAATGGCGGAGCAGGCACGAAGGGCCGAATGGCCTACTCCTGCTCCTATCTTCTATGTATGTATCTATGTAAGTAGTGCCACACCTAAAGTAGTTCTCTTAAAGGTGAACGGTTACATACAATAGTTCTCTTAAAGGTAGACGGGTACATACACTACAATCCTCCCTTTTTAGCTTATTACATACAGAGTCCCCATTAAACATAACATATCTTCAACTTCATATAAAACAATTTACAGACATAGTCTCGGTGGGAAACAGTTCACAGGTTCAGTGTCTGCGGGAACAGTTCACAGATTCAGTCTCTGATCTTGACTCGGTCCGAACAACATCTCTTTGGTGTAACAACAGAAAATGCTGGAAAAACTCAGCAGGTCAGGCAACATCCGTGGAGAGAAATTTGAGTTGACGTTTCGGGTTTGACCCTTCTTCAAATCTCTTTGGTGTAGATGGTTCACATTGCTAGCGTGACTCCTCCATATCCTTTTCTTGACGTAACAGCTTGAACTTTCGTCCTGCTGAACCAGCAGTGCTGACTTTTACAACAACTGGGTTGCCTTGATATTTTCCTACTTCCCAACTGATTTAACTCCTTTCGTAGGGTCCACGCATGATCTGGTAGAAGTGATAATATTTGCGATAGTTATCATCTTCTGCTTTTTCTTTTCTGCTTTTTGGAGACTCTCGGGGCTCCCTTATCAGCTGCCAGCTGTAGCGCCACCAACTCTCTATGTTCCTTCGACTTTAAGTGCTTCATCCTGATTTCGGCACTTTGGGAGTTTTCATCACAAACTGGGCAGACCACATCCTCGTAATATTCAGTGTCACTCAACAGGTCATGGTAATATTCGGGTTCGTCCTGAGTTAGGCCAGCGAGAGGGCCTTCTACTTCCTCCTTACCCACCTGGACGTTAGCTGACTGTGGTTCCTTCCCTAGACATCTTTCTTGAAAAGACTTCTTCATGCATTCATCTTCATCCCGCTCTTCCTGGGTTTCCTGCAAATCCTTCACTAATGACCTCATTTGTGATTTCAATACTTCCCCTTCCCTCGGGGATTGATTGATCGGGCTATTCAATCCTTCTACTGGAGCAGCTGTTTCAACATTCTGTTGTTCACATAGACGCGATTCAGCGTACTTTTGGCATCCCAGTAAAGTCTGTTTTGCAACATCAGCTATTTCCCAAACTTTTGAGAGCTCCGAACTCCTTCCCGTTGAAGATTGAAGCTCGTGTTCAGATTGTTCCCATTGCAGAGTCTTTTCCCTCAGCATATGAAGGAGTTGGCTGACCGTTAACTCTTCCACGGGAACACTGTGGATCAGAGTCTTCTCCATTTCATCCACCTTTTCCTCCAATGCTTCCACCTTCTGTTCCTCTTGTACTTTGGCTTTCAGCGCTCGGAAAAGTTGCGCCCTGATGCTCTCTAGCTCATGTTCAGGGACCATTCTTACAGTCTCTGTGTTTCTTACAGTTTCCTTTTCTTCCACTGAAAGGATTCCCAGTTGAATCTGTTCTTCAAGTTGTTGAACCTCGGACATTGCCGCCTCATATTTGTCTTGGGTTTCCTTCAATATTTTTATGAGTTCTTGGACATCTTGTCTTTCATGTTCTGCCATGTCTTTCACCTCTAATTTCTCATCTATGGATGGAACTTCTACCGATGAGTCTGTCTTGGCCTTGAGCTCATCAAGAATTTCCTGCAGCCTTTGGACTTCTTGCTCATGTTCAACCTTTAGTTGTTCATATGCTTCTACTGAAACTAGCTTTTCGGAGGTTGCCGAGTTAACCCCCTCCAGAATTGTAGCCTGGGCCTGTTCATACTGTTCTTTCAACTTCTCACACTCTGCTTGTAAGGAGTCGTAGAGAAGAACTGGAATAACATCCTGGCTTCCTGAAGATTCCTCTTCATTTGCTTCTTTCGCAATTTCCTGTTGGAGTTCAGCCAAGGCTGCTATGCTATCTGCCTCTCGAAGTCTCACTGCCATCAAATCTTCTTTATTCTTGCAGTCTATCTAAGCCATTTTCCGATTACTTTCATTTAACTGAGTGAGTAGTCCCTTATTCTGGGCTGAGAGATATTGCACCTTCTCATGTAGACCATAGCACTCCTTCTCTGCTCGACATAGCTGGTTACTGCTGATTTGGTTCTGTGTTTCAAGTTCCAACATCCTTTGCTTAGCTTCTTTCAGTTTCGCCCCTATAAGCTCCTCTTGCAACATGGCCACATTATTCACATCAGGTAAAGAAGCGTTTCTCTTTCCCATGTCCAAGATTTTTTTCTGCATATCTTTAAGTGCACACTGCGATTCAGCTTCTCTTAACCTTGCCTGCACTAGCTCCGTCTCCAATTGCAGAACAAAATCCTCAGTGTAGCGTGGTTTGCCTTTATGCTGTATCTCTAGATCATGCAAATATTCTAACTCCTGAACATCATAAGGGAGATGTGATCGGTAATTGGTCACGATGGCTCTATGGTCGCTCTTTGCTTGAGCTAGCTGCCTCTGCTGTCTTTCCAGGTTCTCCCATTCGGTGTCCCAGAACTTTTCCATTGTTTTCATCTCTTGTACGAGACGGTAACTCAACTGTTCTAATTGTTGTCGTACTTTGAAATAAGTTTGAGTCCGAGTTCGGTGTTCTTCCGTCGTGGATAAGTCCTTAACTTGAACAGGCTCAGAATTCTCTGTCAAACTGGAGTTCTGCTCTGAAGCTTTATTCTTCTCGGTAGCATAAGCCTTTATGCATGTCTTCGTTTTCTCCACCATAGTCGGCAAGTTCATTTTAGCCTTGTCTTCCATATTTGAGTTGGTCTTATCGTCATCCGTTTCAGAATCTGAGCTGATAGCTTGCACCGAGTCCTCACTCATTATGGCTTTTAGATAGTGCCATTCCATGTCTATTTTCTTGATCCACTCTCGTCCTAGAAGTGGTGGTCCTCCCTCAGATAATACGTACAAGTTCATTCTTGGGCGTTCTTTACCCCTATCTCTCACCTTGACTCTTATCTTCCCCATGGGGTATACCTTATGCCCCGTGTATGTCTGCAATACGAACTTGGTATTTCTTAAGGGTATGTGAGAGAATAGCCGGTGGTAGTCCCTTCGATTTATGACTGATAGAGCTGATCCAGTGTCCAACTCCATTCTTACTTGGACTCCAGCTATTTTTAGTATGACCCAGATAGTTTGTAGGTCAGCTTCCTTACTCACATTGTGAATTCTCAGACTACCCAGCTCCTGGCTGTTTGGGTCTGAGTCTGAATTCTGTTCGTCTGAACTCTTCTCAGCCACCTTGTGTACCTTGTTGTACTTTTCTTGTGGTGGCTTCCTTTGGTTGTTGGTCTTCTTCCCTGACCGGCATACCTTAGCGATGTGACCCAGTTTGCCACATTTCCGACATTCTTGGTTCTTAAACCAGCATTGATTCTGGTCGTGTGTTGTCTTCCCACAACGATAGCATTTTGTTGTACTTGAGGTAATTTGGTCCACCCCGAGTGCCGCCGCCTTTAGCTGCATTTCCGCCGTTCCTTTCGCTGCGGCTTCGTGCGATGCGGCTATAAGGACAGCCCTGTCAAGTATGAGGTCGTTCTCTTCGAGTAGTCGCTTTTGTGTCCCTTCCTTGGACAATCCGCATACGAACTTGTCTCGCAGTGCCTCTGTCAGATTCCCTCCGAACTGGCAGCATTTCGCTAGCCTACGCAGTTCGACCAAATATTCCGCGTTGCTTTCGTCTTTCCGTTGCGTTCTTGCATAGAATTTGAATCGTTCAGCCAACATCAACGGTGTGGGGTTCAAGTGGTCCTTCAGAACAGCCACAATCCCTTTGAAAGTCTGATCCGCCGGTTTAGCTGGTGCTAGTAGATGCTTCAAGAGCCCGTATGTCTTTGCGCCCATCGAGTTTAGCAATGTTATCGCTTTGTCGTCTTCCTCTATTTTGTTGGCTTCACAATAGATCTCGATGCGTTCCACGTATGTGGCCCAGTCTTCTATCTCAGAATTAAAATCGTTAATATTCCCTCGCTTAGGCATCTTCCTTTCCTTGGGAGCAGCACAAGTATTTCTTTAAATTCTTATTTATTATTTATTTATTTCTAAGATGGCGGTTTTTCCCGCGAAAATGGCGGTTTCCCGCTCTTTCCTTCTCTCCCCGCCCCTTCAATGGCGGTTTCCCGCGTCTCTTCCCTGGTGGGAGGGGTACGCTTTCCCCACAGCGGACAGGTTCAGCCGCTGGGCTGGCTTCCGCACAGCTCCCCTTACTCGGCTCTGTCTTTCTCTCCCGCTCGCACGGCTCTACCGGCGCTGGGTACCCCGTTCACGGAGAACAGTTCAGCCGCTGGACTGGCTCTCACGCAGCCTCCTTTGGTCGGCTCTGCCTCTCCCACACGCCCGGCTCCCGTTCGTCTCCCAGCCCTCACGCAGTCCGGTGCTTCCCTCCCCGGCTGCGGCTGAGTTTCTCTCTTCCCGCGCCTGCTCCCGGTCTCAGCGCTTCGTGGCTTCGGTCGCTGCCCGGCTTTTCCCTCCGATCGCGGTCCGGCTATCTCACGACGCCGTTGGACCCGCCTTCCTGACCAGCTCTGCTCCCCTCGACCGTGGTCGAGTGCACAGCCCTTATCCTCTGGATTTCGTTACACTTTCCCCTACTCACAGTCTCCGCGGCCGCCTTGTTTCCTGCTGATCGGCTCACTCCGCACCGTGGTAGAAGGGTAGTCAGTGCCTGTTGCTGATGGAAGCTTTTGTTGCTAAAGTCTTCTTCCTTTCTATTGCTGCAGCCTCGTGTTTTCTCCCAGCATAAAGACGAGGGCGGTTGCCTCTCTTCGACGCTCTTTAGTTGCTTTGGTAGTCTTGCCGCAGGGTACGATCGGACTCGTCGCCACTGTAAAGTCTGTGGGTTGTACAGTTAATAAATACACAGACTTCAGGAACAACAAACAAACAGGTCTTTACTATTCGAAGGTCAGGGCGAATCTGCCCAAGGAATCATGCCACAACACTTATATACCGGTGTGGTCACCGTCGGTATTACAGTATACAGAAGCCAAACAAGTAGTGCCACACCTAAAGTAGTTCTCTTAAAGGTGAACGGTTACATACAATAGTTCTCTTAAAAGTAGACGGGTACATACACTACAGTGGGTACAGGTCTGTCACTGTATAACACTGCGGTACAGTACTGGTGGGTACAGGTCTGTCCCTGTATAACACTGGGGTACAGTACTGGTGGGTACAGGTCTGTCCCTGTATAACACTGGGGTACAGTACTGGTGGGTACAGGTCTGTCCCTGTATAACACTGGGGTACAGTACTGGTGGGTACAGGTCTGTCCCTGTATAACACTGGGGTACAGTACTGGTGGGTACAGGTCTGTCCCTGTATAACACTGGGGTACAGTACTGGTGGGTACAGGTCTGTCCCTGTATAACACTGGGGTACAGTACTGGTGGGTACAGGTCTGTCCCTGTATAACACTGGGGTACAGTACTGGTGGGTACAGGTCTGTCCCTGTATAACACTGGGGCACAGTACTGGTGGGGACAGGTCTGTCGCTGTATCACTGGGACAATGTGTAACTGATCACTGATGCAATGTATTACACAGTATTTCCAGCCCAGAAACAGGCCATTCAGCCCTGCAGGTCCATGCCAATGTTTATGCTTCACTCGAGCCTCCTTCCACTTTAGTAAATCAAACCCCATCAACATATCCTTCTATTCAACAACAGCTTGTATTTATAGTGCCTTTAACATCGTAAAATGTCCCAAGGTGCTTCACAGGAGTGTTATTCCTTTCTCCCTCATGTGTTTATCCAGCTTCCCCTTAAATGTATCTACTATTCGCCTCAACCACTCCCTGTGGTAGCGAGTTCCACATTCTCACCACTCTCTGGGTAAGAAGTTTCTCCTGAATTCCCTGTTTGATTTATTAATCGCTATCTTATATTTATGTCCCTTATTTCTGGTCTTCCCCACAAGTGGATACATCTTCTCTGTGTCTACCCTATCAAACCCCTTTCATAATCTTGAAGACCTCGATCAGGTCGCCCCTCAGCCTTCTCTTTTCTGGAGAAAAGAGCCCCAGCCTGTTCAGTCTTTCCTGATAGGTAGAACCTCTCAGTTCTGGTATCATTCCAGTACATCTTTTTTGCACCTTCTCCAGTGTCTCTATATATGGAGACCAGTCCGAGTGTGGTCTAATCAAGTTTCTGTACAACTTTATCGCAACTCCTCGGCTTTTCAATTCTATCCCTCTGGAAATGAACTCCAGGACTTGGTTTTATTTTTTATGGCCTCATTAACCTGCGTCATGACTTCTAGTGATTTATGTATCTGTACCCCTCGGGCCCTCTGTTTCTCTACTCCATTTAGACTCTTACTTTCCAAGGAGTAGGTGACCTCCTTATTCTTCCTATCAAATGTACCACCTCATACTTATCTATCTGGAAGTTAATTTGCCAATTACCCATTCTGCAAGTTTATTAATGTCTTCCTGTATTTTGTCACAGTCCGCCTCTGTACGTATTTGGTGGTGTTTGCAAATTTTGAAATTGTACTTTCAATTCTGAGTTCAAATCGTTTATGTAAACGGTGAAGAACAGTGGACCCAGCATCGATCCCTGTGGAACCCCACTTCCCACCTTTAACCACTACTCTCTGTTTTCTGTTTTGTAGACAGCTTACTCTCGTTTCTGCTACTTGTCCCCTGACTCCACATGTTCTGACCTTAGTCAGGAGTCTTTCTTATCGAAGGCTTTTTAAAAATATAACTATATTACATCTACTACATTACCCTTATCTACCCTTTCTGTTACTTCTTCAAAGAATTCAGTAAGGTTGTTTAAAGATGACCTTCCCTTTTGGAATCCATGCTGACTACTCGATTATATTTTCAGTTTCTAGATACTTTTCTGTTACATTTTTGAGTAAAGATTCCATTATCTTTCCAAACACCGATGTTAAACTAACTGGTCTATCGTTCCCTGGTCCTGTTCTATCTCCCTCTTTAAATATAGGAATAACATTAGCTGTCCGCCAGGCCTCTGGCACTATTCCCTTTTCTAATAAATTATTCTCTATATGTCACAGTGCCTCTGCTATCTCCTCCCTAACCACTTTTAAAATGCGTGGATACAATCCATCTAGACCAAGGGTTTTATCCTCTTTAAGTTTGAGTAGTTAATCAATTATCTCTCTGTATCTATCTTAAATGTCTTTATATCGTTTTTGATCTTTGACCATGTGTAACGGGTCGTTGATATGACGAGAAGTGTTTAATTCTGAGAGTGAAATGAGATTCTAAAATTAGATGGTAGCAAAATACTGCGGATGCTGGAAATCCGAAATAACAACAGAAAATGCTGGAAAAACTCAGCAGGCCAGGCCGCATCCGTGGAGAGAAATTAGAGTCAACGTTTCAAAAAGGGTTCGACCCGAAACGTCGACTCTAATTCCTCTCCACGGATGTTGCCTGGCCTGCTGAGTTTTTCCAGCATCTTCTGTTGTTATTTCTTAAATTAGATGATTTGTATTCATTCATCCTGTAAACAGGAACCATTTTCAGGAAATGGAAATATTCCAACTCCCACATGTGGTTTTCTCCCTGAGGGACCATTAATGCAGCATTAATATGGATCAGTGAGGATTAATTATTTATATTAATAAAACATCACAAGCACAAAAAACCCTGTAAGTTGTGTGTGAAAGTATGAATTGTGTGACTCTCACCTCTGATTAATGTACGGGAATCAGAAGGTGCTGTCTGCAGTGAGCTCTGCTTCCTATCGCGATGGACACGTCCCCAGTCAGTGTGTGGCGGCTCTCTCGCTCGGTGTGGTGGTGGGTGGGCGGCATTGTCACAATGACATTGGCCCTGCTATTTACAGCAAGGCCCGAACTTAACGGCAGGACCTCATTAGCAGTTTTTAGCTCCGTTTCCTGCCCGGCTGCTGGACAAATGGACAGGCTGGCTGGCTGGCTGGAGGCCACCAACCGCAGGAGGGACACTTCGGGGGAGGGTCCCTGGCAATGACGGAGGGGAGCAGTCGGCCGTAATCAGCAGGGGGAAGCCGAAGGTTTGCTTGAGGGGCTGGATGCTGGGGGTGGGGGGCTCACTCCTGCTTCTCCTGACCCACCAGGAGTGCTGGAAAAGGCATTTACCGCAGGGAGCTGACCGCTCCCACCTCCCTTTCACTATCGAGTTTCCAACTTTATATCGGGCTCCCAATTGCAATACAATACAATACAATACAAATCGCTTTATTGGCATGATAAGGTACATCTTATGTTGCCAAAGCATCAAAATACATTTATGGTTGAACACATAAACGCGGTTCCATTCATACAGTGTATAAACAGGTGTATCCCTGAGTTTATAAATATATTTTCGCCTTGTTTATATATATTCTTGTCTTAGTTTACTGGTTGTCCCTCTGTTCATGGCAAGCTGTAACATAGTGTGCCGCCAGTGTTACACAGCTTCTCTCCTCCCCCAGTAGGAATGGGAGTTTTTGGTTTGCACTGTGGGAGCTGGATTTAAACGTTAATGAGGTGCCCTGCCTCTCCACAGCGAGTGTTAATCACAACCGCAAGACAGCAACGTGCGCCCGCTCAGTGGGTTAGTGTCACGTTTCATCTGTTTGACAGTTTAACCCCCAAACCGCTCCCGCCTGTGTTGAGGGGTTAATATCCAGGCCATTGATTTTTACCAGTTTCTATACACCTCACCCCCTGAAGGTGCTGACTCTCACTGGGTTGCAGTTCCCTCTCTCCATCACCCCCTCTCTCCCCATCCCTCCATCTCCCTTACTCTCTCTCCATCTCTATCCCTCTCTCCATCTCTCCCTCCCTCCATCTCTCCCTCCCTCCATCTCTCCATCCCTCTCTCCATCTCTCCCTCTCTCCATCTCTCCCTCCCTCCGTCTCTCCCTCCCTCCGTCTCTCCCTCCCTCTCTCTCTCTCTCTCCACCCACCTCTCTCCCCATCCCTCCGTCTCCCTCTTTGTATCCATCTCTCTCTTGATCTCTCTCCAGCTCTCTCTCTCCATCTCCCCCTCTATCTATCTCTTTCCTTCTCTCTCACCCCATCCCTCCATCTCCCTTACGCTCTCAACAACTTTATCCATCTCTCTCTCTCTCTCGCTCGCCCTCTCCCTCCCTCGCTCGCCCTCTCCCTCCCTCGCTCGCCCTCTCCCTCCCTCGCTCGCCCTCTCCCTCCCTCGCTCGCCCTCTCCCTCCCTCGCTCGCCCTCTCCCTCCCTCGCTCGCCCTCTCCCTCCCTCGCTCGCCCTCTCCCTCCCTCGCTCGCCCTCTCCCTCCCTCGCTCGCCCTCTCCCTCCCTCGCTCACCCTCTCCCTCCCTCGCTCGCCCTCTCCCTCCCTCGCTCGCCCTCTCCCTCCCTCGCTCGCCCTCCCTCGCTCGCCCTCGCCCTCGCCCTCCCTCGCTCGCCCTCGCCCTCCCTCGCTCGCCCCTCGCCCTCCCTCGCTCGCCCTCCCTCGCTCGCCCTCGCTCGCCCTCTCCCTCTCGCTCGCCCTCTCCCTCCCTCTCGCTCGCCCTCTCCCTCCCTCTCGCTCGCCCTCTCCCTCCCTCTCGCTCGCCCTCTCCCTCCCTCTCGCTCGCCCTCTCCCTCCCTCTCGCTCGCCCTCTCCCTCCCTCGCTCGCCCCCTCCCTCCCTCCCTCGCTCGCCCTCTCCCTCCCTCGCTCGCCCTCTCCCTCCCTCGCTCGCCCTCTCCCTCCCTCTCTCGCTCGCCCTCTCCCTCCCTCGCTCGCCCTCTCCCTCCCTCTCGCTCGCGCTCTCCCTCCCTCTCGCTCGCCCTCTCCCTCCCTCTCGCTCGCCCTCTCCCTCCCTCTCGCTCGCCCTCTCCCTCCCTCTCGCTCGCCCTCTCCCTCCCTCGCTCGCCCTCTCCCTCCCTCGCTCGCCCTCTCCCTCCCTCTCGCTCGCCCTCTCCCTCCCTCTCGCTCGCCCTCTCCCTCCCTCTCGCTCGCCCTCTCCCTCCCCCTCGCTCGCCCTCTCCCTCCCTCTCGCTCGCCCTCTCCCTCCCTCTCGCTCGCCCTCTCCCTCCCTCTCGCTCGCCCTCTCCCTCCCTCTCGCTCGCCCTCCCTCTCGCTCGCCCTCTCCCTCCCTCTCGCTCGCCCTCTCCCTCGCTCGCCCTCTCCCTCCCTCGCTCGCCCTCTCCCTCCCTCGCCCTCTCCCTCCCTCTCGCTCGCCCTCTCCCTCCCTCTCGCTCGCCCTCTCCCTCCCTCTCGCTCGCCCTCTCCCTCCCTCGCTCGCCCTCTCCCTCCCTCGCTCGCCCTCTCCCTCCCTCTCGCTCGCCCTCTCCCTCCCTCTCGCTCGCCCTCTCCCTCCCTCTCGCTCGCCCTCTCCCTCCCTCTCGCTCGCCCTCTCCCTCCCTCTCGCTCGCCCTCTCCCTCCCTCTCCCTCCCTCTCGCTCGCCCTCTCCCTCCCTCTCGCTCGCCCTCTCCCTCCCTCTCGCTCGCCCTCTCCCTCCCTCTCGCTCGCCCTCTCCCTCCCTCTCGCTCGCCCTCTCCCTCCCTCTCGCTCGCCCTCTCGCTCGCCCTCTCCCTCCCTCTCGCTCGCCCTCTCCCTCCCTCTCGCTCGCCCTCTCCCTCCCTCTCGCTCGCCCTCTCCCTCCCTCTCGCTCGCCCTCTCCCTCCCTCTCGCTCGCCCTCTCCCTCCCTCTCGCTCGCCCTCTCCCTCCCTCTCGCTCGCCCTCTCCCTCCCTCTCGCTCGCCCTCTCCCTCCCTCTCGCTCGCCCTCTCCCTCTCTCACTGCATCCCTCTTTATCCATCTTTCTCTCACTCTCTCTCCATTCTGCTGCTTATGGTTAATCCAGATGTATGACGAGTCACTTACACAAAGGCAGTGATTCCTCCCAAATGGAACTGCTTTGGCCAAAAAATCTCATTCTTTCTTCAGCTTAACTGGAAACGAAAGCTCTCGGCTGTAAAAACAAAGTGTTTCATCAGTGAGGCAACAGCTGCCGCTGGGTATCCCTGGGGCGGGGGGAAGAGGGCAGTGCGCGGGAAGAGAGAGAGAGAGCTTGAGGGTGAGGAGGGAGACTGGAGAGAGCTCAGGAGGAGGTGGAGAGATCAAGGGGAGGGGGAGAGCCCAGGGGAGGGGACTAAAGATGTCCAGAACATGCGAGGACTGTGGGGAACACTCCAGGGTTGGAGTCTCGGTGGGTGTGGCATTGTGTTTATTGCGTCACTTAAACACATAGTAACAGCCCCCCGGCCTGGCACTGCGGGGGGGGGGGATGGGTCTGGTGCACGAGGGGTTGGGAGCGGTGGGGTGGCAAAGGTGCAGTGGAGAGCCTGCAGTGCCATGGCGGGCTGCAGTTCTTTTCTCCACCGCTCCCAACGCCTGGCACACCAGACCCATTCGCCCCCACACCATCTCTCTCCCCACCACCCCCGCAGTGCCAGGCCGGGGGGGCTGTTACTGTGTGTTTAAGTGACGCGATAAACACAATACACAATACCACACCCACCCAGACCCCAACCCTGGAGTGTTCCCCACAATCCTCGCATGTTCTGGACATCTTTAGTCCCCTCCCCTGGGCTCTCGGTTTTGTCCGTACCCCAGTGAGAGTCAGTGTCTGTGGAACCCGTACCCCAGTGAGAGTCAGTGTCTGTGGAACCCGTACCCCAGTGAGAGTCAGTGTCTGTGGAACCCGTACCCCAGTGAGAGTCAGTGTCTGTGGAACCAGTACCCCAGTGAGAGTCAGTGTCTGTGGAACCCGTACCCCAGTGAGAGTCAGTGTCTGTGGAACCCGTACCCCAGTGAGAGTCAGTGTCTGTGGAACCCGTACCCCAGTGAGAGTCAATGTCTGTGGAACCAGTACCCCAGTGAGAGTCAGTGTCCGTGGAACCCGTACCCCAGTGAGAGTCAGTGTCTGTGGAACCCGTACCCCAGTGAGAGTCAGTGTCTGTGGAACCCGTACCCCAGTGAGAGTCAGTGTCCTTGGAACCCGTACCCCAGTGAGAGTCAGTGTCTGTGGAACCTGTACCCCAGTGAGAGTCAGTGTCTGTGGAACCCGTACCCCAGTGAGAGTCAGTGTCTGTGGAACCCGTACCCCAGTGAGAGTCAGTGTCTGTGGAACCCGTACCACAGTGAGAGTCAGTGTCTGTGGAACCCGTACCCCAGTGAGCGTCAGTGTCTGTGGAACCCGTACCCCAGTGAGAGTCAGTGTGTGTGGAACCCGTACCCCAGTGAGAGTCAGTGTCGGTGGAACCCGTACCCCAGTGAGAGTCAGTGTGTGTGGAACCCGTACCCCAGTGAGAGTCAGTGTCTGTGGAACCCGTACCCCAGTGAGAGTCAGTGTGTGTGGAACCCGTACCCCAGTGAGAGTCAGTGTCTGTGGAACCCGTACCCCAGTGAGAGTCAGTGTCTGTGGAACCCGTACCCCAGTGAGAGTCAGTGTCTGTGGAACCCGTACCCCAGTGAGAGTCGGTGTCTGTGGAACCCGTACCCCAGTGAGAGTCAGTGTCTGTGGAACCCGTACCTCAGTGAGAGTCAGTGTCTGTGGAACCCGTACCCCAGTGAGAGTCAGTGTCTGTGGAACCCGTACCTCAGTGAGAGTCAGTGTCTGTGGAACCCGTACCCCAGTGAGAGTCAGTGTCGGTGGAACCCGTACCCCAGTGAGAGTCAGTGTCTGTGGAACCCGTACCCCAGTGAGAGTCAGTGTGTGTGGAACCCGTACCCCAGTGAGAGTCAGTGTCTGTGGAACCCGTACCCCAGTGAGAGTCAGTGTCTGTGGAACCCGTACCCCAGTGAGAGTCAGTGTCTGTGGAACCCGTACCCCAGTGAGAGTCAGTGTCTGTGGAACCCGTACCCCAGTGAGAGTCAGTGTGTGTGGAACCCGTACCCCAGTGAGAGTCAGTGTCTGTGGAACCCGTACCCCAGTGAGAGTCAGTAGAGGACGTCAGTAAGCTGGACACTGATCAATGGGTTCGGATTAAATAGCTTTAGCTACAGCCTGAGGTGGAAAGGGTTAAACTCTCGATTCACGTTCAGTACATGTTCCAGTCTATTAAACTACTGACTACATTGACACCAGGTAACTCTCCCTGGGATCACAGGCCTCTTCACAGCCATTAAACAGCCACAAGCCCACTGACTGGTAATTAGAATGCTCCGTCTAATGTGATCACGCACTTCAGAAGCAGAATATAATCAGCACCTGCAGGCAGCTCATTACCATCACAGCCTCACCAGCAGGTTGTTGCTGATGTTTCCCGAAGATAATTGTCGTCCTGGGACTCGCTGCCATTCGGCAGAGCGCCAATCGTTTCTTTTTATGATTATTGAGTTGTGCAACGATGCAGGATCCGAGGGTGGACAGTGAGAGCAACGGGAACGGCTCAAAATCAACTTCATACCGACTCCCACCTTATCAAAGACACCAACACTCACTGGGGTACCGGTTCCACAGACACTGACTCTCACTGGGGTACCGGTTCCACAGACACTGACTCTCACTGGGGTACCGGTTCCACAGACCCTGACTCTCACTGGGGTACGGGTTCCACAGACACTGACTTTCACTGGGGTACGGGTTCCACCGACACTGACTCTCACTGGGGTACGGGTTCCACAGACACTGACTCTCACTGGGGTACGGGTTCCACCGACACTGACTCTCACTGGGGTACGGGTTCCACAGACACTGACTTTCACTGGGGTACGGGTTCCACAGACACTGACTCTCACTGGGGTACGGGTTCCACAGACACTGACTCTCACTGGGGTACCGGTTCCACAGACACTGACTCTCACTGGGGTACCGGTTCCACAGACCCTGACTCTCACTGGGGTACGGGTTCCACAGACACTGACTTTCACTGGGGTACGGGTTCCACCGACACTGACTCTCACTGGGGTACGGGTTCCACAGACACTGACTCTCACTGGGGTACGGGTTCCACAGACACTGACTCTCACTGGGGTACGGGTTCCACAGACACTGACTCTCACTGGTGTACGGGTTCCACAGACACTGACTCTCACTGGGGTACGGGTTCCACAGACACTGACTCTCACTGGGGTACGGGTTCCACAGACACTGACTCTCACTGGGGTACGGTTCCACAGACACTGACTCTCACTGGGGTACGGGTTCCACACACACTGACTCTCACTGGGGTACGGTTCCACAGACACTGACTCTCACTGGGGTACGGGTTCCACAGACACTGACTCTCACTGGGGTACGGGTTCCACCGACACTGACTCTCACTGGGGTACGGGTTCCACCGACACTGACTCTCACTGGGGTACGGGTTCCACAGACACTGACTCTCACTGTGGTGCGGGTTCCACCGACACTGACTCTCACTGGGGTACGGGTTCCACAGACACTGACTCTCACTGGGGTACGGGTTCCACAGACACTGACTCTCACTGGGGTAAGGGTTCCACAGACACTGACTCTCACTGGGGTATGGGTTCTACAGACACTGACTCTCACTGGGGTATGGGTTCCACAGACACTGACTCTGACTGGGGTACGGGTTCCACAGACACTGACTCTCACTGGGGTACGGGTTCCACAGACACTGACTCTCACTGGGGTACGGGTTCCCCAGACACTGACTTTCACTGGGGTACGGGTTCCACAGACACTGACTCTGACTGGGGTACGGGTTCCACAGACACTGACTCTCACTGGGGTACGGGTTCACAGACACTGACTCTCACTGGGGTACGGGTTCCACAGTCACTGACTCTCACTGGGGTACAGGTTCCACAGACACTGACTTTCACTGGGGTACGGGTTCCACAGACACTGACTCTCACTGGGGTATGGGTTCCACAGACACTGACTCTGACTGGGGTACGGGTTCCACAGACACTGACTCTCACTGGGGTACGGGTTCACAGACACTGACTCTCACTGGGGTACGGGTTCCACAGACACTGACTCTCACTGGGGTATGGGTTCCACAGACACTGACTTTCACTGGGGTACGGGTGCCACAGACACTGACTCTCACTGGGGTACGGGTTCCACAGACACTGACTCTCACTGGGGTACGGGTTCCACAGACACTGACTTTCACTGGGGTACGGGTGCCACAGACACTGACTCTCACTGGGGTACGGGTTCCACAGACACTGACTTTCACTGGGGTACGGGTGCCACAGACACTGACTTTCACTGGGGTACGGGTTCCACAGACACTGACTCTCACTGGGGTACGGGTTCCACACACACTGACTCTCACTGGGGTACAGGTTCCACAGACACTGACTCTCACTGGGGTACGGGTTCCACAGACACTGACTCTCACTGGGGCACGGGTGCCACAGACACTGACTCTCACTGGGGTACGGGTTCCACACACACTGACTCTCACTGGGGTACAGGTTCCACACACACTGACTCTCACTGGGGTACGGTTTCCACAGACACTGACTTTCACTGAGGTACGGGTTCCACAGACACTGACTTTCACTGGGGTACGGGTTCCACAGACACTGACTCTCACTGGGGTACGGGTTCCACAGACGCTGACTCTCACTGGGGTACGGGTTCCACAGACACTGACTCTCACTGGGGTACGGGTTCCACAGACACCGACTCTCACTGGGGTACAGGTTCCACAGACACTGACTCTCACTGCGGTACAGGTTCCACAGACACTGACTTTCACTGGGGTACGGGTTCCACAGACACTGACTCTCACTGGGGTACGGGTTCCACAGACACTGACTTTCACTGGGGTACGGGTGCCACAGACACTGACTCTCACTGGGGTACGGGTTCCACAGACACTGACTTTCACTGGGGTACGGGTGCCACAGACACTGACTCTCACTGGGGTACGGGTTCCACAGACACTGACTCTCACTGGGGTACGGGTGCCACAGACACTGACTCTCACTGGGGTACGGGTTCCACAGACACTGACTCTCACTGGGGTACGGGTTCCACAGACACTGACTTTCACTGGGGTACGGGTTCCACAGACACTGACTTTCACTGGGGTACGGGTTCCACAGACACTGACTCTCACTGGGGTACGGGTTCCACAGACACTGACTTTCACTGGGGTACGGGTTCCACAGACACTGACTTTCACTGGGGTACGGGTTCCACACACACTGACTCTCACTGGGGTACGGGTTCCACAGACACTGACTCTCACTGGGGTACGGGTTCCACAGACACTGACTTTCACTGGGGTACGGGTGCCACAGACACTGACTCTCACTGGGGTACGGGTTCCACAGACACTGACTTTCACTGGGGTACGGGTGCCACAGACACTGACTCTCACTGGGGTACGGGTGCCACAGACACTGACTCTCACTGGGGTACGGGTTCCACAGACACTGACTCTCACTGGGGTACGGGTTCCACAGACACTGACTTTCACTGGGGTACGGGTTCCACAGACACTGACTTTCACTGGGGTACGGGTTCCACAGACACTGACTGTCACTGGGGTACGGGTTCCACAGACACTGACTCTCACTGGGGTACGGGTTCCACAGACACTGACTCTCACTGGGGTACGGGTTCCACAGACACTGACTCTCACTGGGGTACGGGTTCCACACACACTGACTCTCACTGGGGTACGGGTGCCACAGACACTGACTCTCACTGGGGTACGGGTTCCACAGACACTGACTCTCACTGGGGTACGGGTTCCACAGACACTGACTTTCACTGGGGTACGGGTTCCACAGACACTGACTTTCACTGGGGTACGGGTTCCACAGACACTGACTTTCACTGGGGTACGGGTTCCACAGACACTGACTCTCACTGGGGTACGGGTTCCACAGACACTGACTCTCACTGGGGTACGGGTTCCACAGACACTGACTCTCACTGGGGTACGGGTTCCACAGACACTGACTCTCACTGGGGTACGGGTTCCACAGACACTGACTCTCACTGGGGTACGGGTTCCACAGACACTGACTCTCACTGGGGTACGGGTTCCACACACACTGACTCTCACTGGGGTACGGGTTCCACAGACACTGACTCTCACTGGGGTACGGGTTCCACAGACACTGACTCTCACTGGGGTACGGGTGCCACAGACACTGACTCTCACTGGGGTACACAGCTGTGTTGGGGCTTCGGCGGGGTGGGGTCAGGCGTCAGTCTGATTTACCCGTCTATCTCCCTCATGCAGCCGTTTGACTGGAATAGTTTTGTTGAATTTGCAAATGAGAATAAATTGCCTCATTTTTCATAAATACAGAACTCGTAGTGTTCAGAGAAACTGACGAGCTGTCTCCATAGCAACGCCTGCCCTTTAACTGGAACATTTGACCCCATATCTAATTCAAATACTTGACAGGCGTTTGGAAAAGAAAGCCTGTG
>NC_141009.1:625168-678376 GCF_052327205.1 Somniosus microcephalus | reverse complement strand
CTTTGGTTCTTCTGACAATCACCTTAAATCTGTGTCCTCTGGTTCTCGACCCTTCCGCCAATGGGAACAGTTTCTCTCTATCTACTGTGTCCAGACCCCTCATGATTTTGAATACCTCTATCAAATCTCCTCTGCTCCAAGGAGAGCAACCCCAGCCTCTCCAGTCTATCCACGTAACTGAAGTCCCTCATTCCTGGAACCATTCTTGTAAATCTTTTCTGCACCCTCTCTAAGGCCTTCACATCCTTCCTAAAGTGTGGTGCCCAGAATTGGACACAATACTCCAGTTGGGGCCGAACCAGTGTTTTATACAGGTTCATCATAATTTCCACACTTTTGTACTCGGCCTCTATTTATGAAGCCCAGGATCCCGTAAGCCTTTTAAACTGCTTTCTCAACCTGCCCTGCCACCTTCAACGATTTGTGCACATATATCCCAGGTCTCTCTGTTTGTGCACCCCCTTTAGGATCGGACCCTTTAGTTTATATTCCCTCTCCCCATTCTTTCTACCACAATGCATCACTTCACAATTTTCTGCGTTAAATTTAATCTGCCACGTGTCCGCCCATTCCACCAGCCTGTCTGTGTCCTCCTGAAGTCTATCACTCTCCTCCTCACTGTTCACTATACTTCCAAGATTTGTGTCATCTGCAAACTTTGAAACTGTGCCCTGGATACCCAAGTCCAAGTCATTAATATATATCAAGAAAAGCAGTGGTCCTAGAACCGACCCCTGGGAAACACCACTGTATACTTTCCTCCAGTCCGATAAACAACCGTTCACCACTACTCTCTGTTTCCTGTCACTTAGCCAATTCCGTATCCATGCTGCCACTGTCCCTTTGATTCCATGGGCTTCAACTTTGCTGGCAAGCCTATTATGTGGCACTTTATCAAACGCATTTTGGAAATCCATGTACTCTACGTCACCCGCATTGCCCTCATCAACCCTCTGTTACCTAATCCAAAAACGCGATCAAGTTAGTTAAACACGATTTACCTTTAACAAATCCGTGCTGGCTTTCCTTAATTAATCCACACTTGTCCGAGTGACTGTTAACTTTTTCCATGATTATTGTTTCTAAAAGTTTCCCCACTACCGAGGTTAAACTGACTGGCCTGTAGTTGCTGGGTTTATCTTTACACCCTTTTTGAACAATGGTGTAATATTTGCAATTCTCCAGTCCTCTGGCACCACCCCCGTATCTAAGGAGGATTGGAAGATTATGGCCAGTACCTCCATGATTTCCACCATCAATTCCCTCAGCATCCTAGGATGCATCCCATCTACTCCTGGTGATTTATCTACATTAAGTACAGCCAGCCTTTCTAATATCTCTTTATCAATTTTTATCTTATCAAGTGTCTCCACTAACTCCTCCTTCACTATGTCTATGGCACCATCCTCTTCCTTGGTGAAGACAGATGCAAAATACTCATTTAGTACCTCAGCCATACCCTCGGCCCCACCCCTCCTCATTCTACCCTTTTACTATTTATATGCTTATAGAAGACTTTTGGTTTACCTTTTATGTTGGCTGCCATTCTATTCTCATACCCACTCTCTTTGCCCCATATATTTTCTTTTTCACTTCTCCTCTGACCTTTCTATATTTAGCCTGATTCTCAGATGTATTTGAACCTGACCTCTGTCATACGCACTCTTTTTCTGCTTCATCTTATTCTCTATCTCTTTCGTCATCCAGGGAGCCCTGACTTCAGTTGCCCTGCCTTTCCCCCTAGTGGGAATGTACCTCGACTGTACCTGAACTATTTCCTCTTTAAAGGCAGCCCATTGTTCCATTACAGTTTTACCTGCCAATCATTGATCCGTTTACCCGGGCCAGATCCATTCTCATCCCACTGAAGCCGCGGCTGGGGATAGGTGTGGTCACCCCTCCAGGATTGGCCTGGAGTCTCCGGGAATTCAAGATTAATTACCAGGACACAGCAAGCAAACCCAGGAGAAAAATCACAGGGGCTTAAACAAAATGTTGTGTTTATTTTCTCTGAGCACTTGTTGTAAATATTGGACATGGGAAATTGGCCGTTTGACAGTCCAGAATCAACCAATTGGGTAACGGAGAGTGTGTTCATTCTCAAAACCAAAATACTGCGGATGCTGAAAATCTGAAATAGATACAGAAAGTGCTGGAAACACTCAGCGGGTCAGGCAGCACCTGTGGAGAGAGAAACAGAGTTAACGTTTCCGGTCGATGACCTTTCGTCAAAACTGGAACAAGTTAGAGTTGTACCAGATTTTTAAGCAAGTGTCGGGGCAGGGAGAGGGGGAGGAAAGAACAAAAGGGTCGGTCTGTGATAGGGGGGAAGGCGGGAGAGATTAAAGGACCAAAGGGGTGATGGTGCGAGGCAAAAGGAGGTGGTAATGGGAGAAGTGAAGAAACAAAAGATGGTTCTAGAGGAGGTGTAAAGAATGGCAGAATCATCAACAGCTGCTGTGTGAAAAAATGACGGGCCGAGGTTATTATCTGAAACTGTTGAACTCGATGTTGAGTCCAGAGGGCTGTAAAGTGCCTAATCGAAAGATGAGGTGCTGTTCCTCGAGCTTACGCTGAGCTTCATTGGAACAGTGCAAGAGGCCAAGGACGGGGAGGTCTGACTCCAGGAATACATCCAATCAGAGTTGGTGAGCCCCCCCAGGCAGTGATTGGACCCTGGGCCCCTCCTGTGAGACCCTCACTGCCTCGGCACTCAGTGTGGTGTCGTTGGCCAGATCTGGCACACTGTGTCGTGAGGAAACGGTCCTTACGGACAGAGGGCAGCAGCTCACAGCCCGAGCGCAGTGTCCCCCCTCCCCCCCCGAGGCCTAGTCTCCCCCCGAGGCCTGACCTCCCATCCCCTCCCCCCCGAGACCCGGTCTCCCCCCGAGGCCCGGTCTCTCTCCACCCACCCCCCCCCCCTCCCCTCGAGGCCTGGTCTCCCTCCCCCCGAGCCCAGTGTCCCCCCGAGGCCCGGTCTCCTCCCCCCCCGAGGCCCGGTCTCCTCCCCCCCCGAGGCCCGGTCTCCCCCCGAGCCCAGTGTTCCCCCCCCCGAGCCCAGTGTTCCCCCCCCCCCCCCCCCCCTCGTCCCACTGAGGCCTCACCAGCTGTCGGGGAGGGATGGACGACACGGTTCGTGGCCGTTGTTTTAATCCCTCGGTCTCTTTGTGTTGCAGGTTATCTCGGCCATCTCCAGAATCTCCCATCACACCGCTGTCCAGAGCAAAGGCATCAGGTAACCATGGCAACACATTCCATTCCCCGCAGTGAGACTATCTCACTATTTACAGCACTGTTTCTGATCTGTGTATGTGGGAGATAAAGAATAGAAATATGTGTATGGGGGTCCCTGTACGTGTCTGTGTCTGTGTGGGAAGGATGTCTTTATACATAGATACATAGAAGATAGGAGCAGGAGTAGGCCATTCGGCCCTTCGTGCCTGCTCCGCCATTTAATGAGATCATGGCTGATCCTTTAATTCAGTATCCCGTCCCCGCCTTCTCTCCGTAACCCTTAACCCCTTTTGCCCGTAGAAATATATCTAATTCCCTCTTAAATATATTTAATGAGCTGGCGTACACTGCCCTCTGTGGCAATGAGTTCCACAGGTTCACCACTCTCTGAGTGAAGAAATTCCCCCTCATCTCTGTCCTAAATGGTTTAGCCCTTATCCTTAAATTATGTCCTCTAGTTCTGTTCTCACCCGCCAAGGGAAACATTCCTTCTGCATCCAGTCTGTCTAGACCTGTCAGAATTTTATACACTTCTATGAGGTCCCCTCTCAATCTTCTAAACTCCAGTGTGTACATCCCTAAACTACATAGTCTCTCCTCATAGGTCATTCCCGCCATTCCTGGTATCAGCCTGGTGAATCGCCGCTGCACCCCCTCCATGGCAAGAACATCCTTCCTCAGATGAGGCGACCAAAACTGTACACAGTACTCGAGGTGTGGTCTCACCAGTGCCCTGTACAGCTGCAGCAAGGTATCCCTGTTCCTGTATTCTAACCCTTTTGCTATGAAGGCCAGCATACCGTTTGCCTTCTTGACCACCTGTTGCACCTGCATGCTCGCCTTCAGTGACTGGTGTACAAGAACACCCAGGTCTCTCTGTACTTCCCCCTCTCCCAATCTATTGCCATTTAAATAATAATTTGCCCTCCCGTTCCTGCACCCAAGGTGGATAACTTCGCACTTGTCCACATTATAGTGCATCTGCCATTTATCCGCCCAATCGCCCAGTCTGTCCAAATCGCTCTGGAGCTTCCTGGTCTCTTCCTCTGAGCCCACCACACCTCCTAGTTTAGTGTCGTCTGCAAATTTGGAAATGCTGCATCCGACTCCCTGATCCAGGTCATTAATGTAAATTGTGAACAGCTGGGGGCCCAGGACAGATCCCTGTGGTACCCCACTTGTTACTGCCTGCCATTCAGAAAATGAGCCGTTTATTCCAACTCTCTGTTTTCTATCTGACAGCCAGTTCCCTATCCACGCCAAAACTTTCCCCTTTATCCCATGAGCCTCAATTTTCCATGCTAATCTTTTATGTGGGACCTTATCGAAGGCCTTTTGGAAGTCCAGGTACACCACATCTACTGGCTCTCCCCCATCTATTCTACCAGTTACTCCCTCAAAAAATTCCAATAGATTAGTCAAGCACGATTTACCCTTTGTAAATCCATGTTGACTCTGTCCTATCCTGTCCCCATTTGCTAAGTGCTCCGCTATTTCATCCTTAATGATGGACTCCAGCATTTTGCCCACAACTGATGTAAGGCTTACAGGTCTGTAATTACCTGCTTTTTCCCTACCCCCCTTTTTGAATAGTGGGGTAACGTTAGCTACCCTCCAATCCATCGGCACTGTTCCCGAGTCTAATGAATTCTGAAAAATCATCCTTAGTGCATCCGCTATCTCTAGGGCCACCTCCTTCAGTACCCTAGGATGCATGTTATCAGGCCCTGGGGATTTGTCCACCTTCAATCCCTTTAGCTTCCTTAACACCATATCCTTAGAGATATTGATTTGCGTCAGTTCCTCCTTTGCCAATGTCCCTATTTTTCCCGATATCCCAGGGAGGTTTTTTGTGTCTTCCTTCGTAAAGACTGACCCAAAGTATGCATTTAGTTGATCTGCCATTTCCTTATTTCCCATTATATATTCCCCCGTATCTGACTGCAATGGACCAACTTTGGTTTTCACCAGTCTTTTCCTTTTGATATATTTATAAAAGCTTTTGGAGTTAGTTTTTATATATTCCGCCAGCTTGTTTTCGTAAGCTATTTTGCCCCTCTTGATCATGCCCTTTGCCCTCCTTTGCTCTATCTTAAACTGTTCCCAATCTTCCGCTCTGGCGCTTTTTTTGGCTATTTTATACGCCCTATCTTTGGATTTTATGCTGTCTCTAATTTCCCCTGTTATCCACGGTTGAGTCACCTTTTTAGATTTCCTTTTATGCCAGATTGGTATAAACAATTTTTGCAATTTTGTCATTCTATCTTTAAATGTTTGCCATTGTTTATCTACCTCCAGTCCTCTCAGGAACGTTGTCCAATCAGACCTACTCAGTTCCCGTCTCATGGCATCATAATTCCCCTTGTTTAAATTCAGGACCTTAGTCTCTGAGTCAATTTCTTCGCTCTCCATTTCGAGTGAGAAATCGATCATGTTATGATCACTCTGACCCAAGGGTCCCCGTACAACAAGATTACTGATTAGTCCCTTCTCATTGCACAGTACCCAGTCCAATATAGCCTGTTCCCGAGTTGGTTCCTCGACATATTGATCCAGATAACCATCCCTTAAACACTCAAGGAATTCCTCCTCCTCATTATTTTTACTGATTAGGCTAGTCCAATCTATATGTAAGTTAAAGTCACCTATGATGACAGCTGTGCTCTTATTGCACGCTTCTCTAATTTCCCTCGTGATGCCCTCCCTAACCTCTATTTTACTATTTGGAGGCCTATATACCACTCCTATTAATGTTTTTCGCCCCTCGCTATTTCTTAGCTCCACCCATATAGATTCTGTATTAACTGAGTTAATATCCTTCCTTTCAATTGCATTTATCCCCTCTTTTACTAGCAATGCTACCCCTCCTCCCTTTCTTTTTTGTCGATCCTTCCTAAATACTGAATACCCCTGTATGTTAAGCTCCCAGCCCTGCTCACCCTGCAACCATGTTTCCGTAATCCCAATTAGATCATAATTATTAACCTCTATTTCCACAGCTAATTCATCTACCTTGTTCCTGATGCTTCTCGCATTAAGGTATAAAACCCTCAGGCTTTTTTTATGCTCACATTTTTTATGAATTAGTTTGGCCCTTTGTTTTTTGTTCCTCACCCTTTTACCATTTATTTCTGTCTGCCTTTCACTTTCCTCTATTTCACTACATAGGTTTCTAGCCCCCTGCCATACTAGTTTAAATGCTCCCGAACTGCTTTATCAAAAATTACCCCGAGAACATCAGTTCCATCTCTGCACAGGTGTAGACCGTCCCTTTATGTTTGTGTGTGGGGCAGTCCATGTATAGCTCTGCGAATGTCTAAGTGTAGGTGTGTAAACGTGCGTGAGTGTAAGCACCTTGGGGCGTGTGTTACTATGCTGAAGGCCCTATATAAATGCAAGTTGGTGTGTACATAATGTGAGTATCTGTATGTCTGCGCTGCTCCCCCTCAAGGCCAGTATATCCTTCTTGAGGGGCGAGGCCCAGAACTGAACGCAGTCGCTCCAGATGGGGTCTGACCAGAGCTTTATATAAATTGTAACCTAACGTCCTCCCCTTTGTATTCCAGCCCTTCGAGATAAAGCCCAATGTTCCATCAGCCTTTTTGATTGCTTTTTCTACCTGTCCACGAACTTTGCTCCCCCACAGTCCCCAGCTTCTCGCCATTTAGAAAATACTCTGATCAATCTTTCTTGAGTCCAGTGGATGACCTCAGTCTTCCCCACATTGAACTCTATCTGTCACAGTTTTGCCCACTCACTGAATCTAGCAATGTCCCTTTGCAACTTTCTGCTCCCATCGACACCATTCACTGTCCCTTCTAGCTTACTGTCGTCAGCAAGTCTAGATATACGGCTCTCTATTCCTCCATCCAAGTCATTGATAAATATAGTGAAAAGCTGAGGCCCCAGTACAGATCGCTGGGGGACACCACCAGTCACATCCTGCCAATCAGCGTACTTTCCCTTTATCCCCACTCTCTGCCTCCCACCTCCCCACCAATTCCCGACCCAAGTCAAAAGACTCCCTCCAATTCCGTGCATTCTCAGTTTTGCCAGTAATCTCTTGTGTGGAACCTTATCGATGCCTCTGGAAGCCCACTTAGACAACAGCTATAGACACTCCCTTACCCACCTCATCAGTGACCTCAAAATATTCAACATGATGATCAGCTCATACCTGCTCAAGTGTAGAGTGCGGCAGGTTAGAGAGTGAGAAAACACCGAAACATTGACTGCCAGTCAGATCAACACACATTCAGATGTTGGGAATTAAATCCCTGGGGAGAAACTCCTTTCACACGTGACTGTAGTTCTCAGCTGTTCGCTGCTATTTAAAGAAACTGCCCTCTGTGTGAGTCAGACTTCCTCAGCGACTTCCACCTGTCAGGAAGGATCAATCCATTTGTATTTGATTGAGTGAACTCGCTTGCACCGACAGTTCCAACACTTGGCACTCTAACTGTCTTATTCTGTGCGACAGGGTAAAATACGGCATGTTTCACAGACTTTTAGATTATTTGGGTGAGTGCGCAATGCTGTAACTTGCTGTAACCACTCAGGGCTCCGACTAAGAGAGAATTCTGCTTTGGCTCAGGAAGTAAGTGCAGTGCAGCACTCCCTCCCACAGTCGGGGCAGCACTGAGCGAGTACCGCACTGTCGGAGGGTCAGTATTGAGGGAGCGCCGCACTGTCGGAGGGTCAGTACTGAGGGAGTGCTGCACTGTCGGAGGGGAAGTACTGAGGGAGCGCTACACTGTCGGAGGGGCAGTACTGAGGGAGCGCCGCACTGTCGGAGGGGCAGTACTGAGGGAGCGCCGCACTGTCGGAGGAGCAGTACTGAGGGAGCGCTGCACTGTCGGAGGGGCAGTACTGAGGAAGTGCTGCACTGAGGGAGGGCAGTACTGAGGGAGCGCTGCACTGTCGGAGGGGCAGTACTGAGGGAGCGCCGCACTGTCGGAGGGGCAGTACTGAGGGAGCGCCGCACTGTCGGAGGGGCAGTACTGAGGGAACGCTGCACTGTCGTAGGTGCCATCTTTCAGACGAGACGTTAAACCGAGGCCCTGCCTGCCCTCTCAGGTGGATGTAAAGGATCCCATGGCATTATTTGGAACAAGAGCAGGGAAGTTCTCCCCGGTGTCCTGGGGCCAATATTTATAACTCAACCAACATCACTAAAACAGATTATCTGGTCATTATTACACAGCTGTTTGTGGGAGCTTGCTGTGCGCAAATTAGCTGCCGCATTTCCTACATTACAGCAGTGACCACACTTCATTGGCTGTGAAGCGCTTTGGGACATCCTGAGGTTGTGAAAGGCGCTATAGAAATGCAAGTCTTTCTTTCCCACTAATCACGACTCCCCTCTGTAATACTTAACTGCCTTCTCTCCACCCACATCTCCTTCACACCACTCACTCTATCTTCCCCGCTTTCCCACACACTGGTATCTGCTTTACTATCTCAACTCTTTCCTGTACGGTACACTTCCTGCGAGTGTCATTGCACTTCCTGTGACACCTCTCCCTTCGCACTTTGTGAATCACACCCTTTGATTCTTCCCTGCAGCTCCCTGTGAGCACTGCCATGGGAGGTGTGCCAGTGGCTGTATAAATGTGCCTGCCCTTTACTGCATTGCCCCTCCTTGAGCCTGTGGGTGAGGCTGGTGTCACTGGAAGATCTTCAGGTTTTGATTAAACCAAACCCTTGAGCTCTGTGAATCAAACTGACATTGAAGCGTTTAGTGAAATGACGGACTCAATGATGAGTGGAAGCTGGACTCGGAGAGAATGCGTGACGCAACTGGGCAGCCGGCGAGCATCCTGTCATTAGAGGCAGCTATCGGAGGGGCGACACGCAAGCTGGTCCCCTGCGATAAATCTATCTCAGCAACACACAACCAGCGAAAGGGATTCTCAATTGATTGCACACTACATTCTTTCTGTTTGTCACCCACAACCCTGGTCGCACAAAATAAACCATCGACACAGAATAGATTCTCCTCTCTGCTCATCACCGGTTTAATTTTAATCAGCACTGTGTGTGAGAGTCGTTCAGGGTTCAAGCTATGCACAGAGACTGGGAGTACGGTCTAGCTGGTCTAACAGGCTGATCATGCTCCACTGTGTTGAGCTCTAACACTCATCATAGCATCACTCAGTTACTGAATCCATGGTCAAGGGTGTGTGTAGTGCACAGGGATATCGCGCTGTGTACAGGGTGTGTGTACAGGGATATCGCACTGTGTACAGGGCGGGTGTACAGGGATATCGCGCTGTGTACAGGGCGTGTGTACAGGGATATTGCACTGTGTACAGGGCGGGTGTACAGGGATATCGCGCTGTGTACAGGGCGTGTGTACAGGGATATCGTGCAGTGTGCAGGGTGTGTGTACAGGGATATCGTGCTGTGTACAGGGCGTGTGTACAGGGATATCGCGCTGTGTACAGGGCGGGTGTACAGGGACATCGCGCTGTGTACAGGGCGTGTGTACAGGGACATCGCGCTGTGTACAGGGTGTATGTACAGGAATATCGCGCTGTGTACAGGGTGTGTGTACAAGGATATCGCGCTGTGTGCAGGGTGTGTGTACAGGGATATCGCACTGTGTACAGGGATATCGCGCTGTGTACAGGGCGTGTGTACAGGGATATCGCGCTGTGTGCCAGGCGTGTATACAGGGATATCGCGCTGTGTACAGGGATATCGCGCTGTGGACAGGGCGTGTGTACAGGGATATCACGCTGTGTACAGGGATATCGTGCTGTGTACAGGGCATGTGTACAGTGATATCGTGCTGTGTACAGGGCGTGTGTACAGGGATATCGCGCTGTGTGCAGGGCGTGTGTACAGGGATATCGCGCTGTGTACAGGGCGTGTGTACAGGGATATTGCGTTGTGTACAGGGATATCGTGCTGTGTACAGGGCGTGTGTACAGTGATATCGTGCTGTGTACAGGGCGTGTGTACAGTGATATCGTGCTGTGTACAGGGCGTGTGTACAGTGACATCGTGCTGTGTACAGGGCGTGTGTACAGGGATATTGTGCTGTGTACAGGGATATCGCATTGTGTACAGGGATATCGTGCTGTGTACAGGGCGGGTGTACAGGGATATCGTGCTGTGTACAGGGCGTGTGTACAGGGATATCGCGCTGTGTACAGGGCGTGTGTACAGGGATATCGCACTGTACAGGGCGTGTGTACAGGGATATCGTGCTGTGTACAGGGCATGTGTACAAGGATATCGTGCTGTGTACAGGTGTGTGTACAGGGATATCGCACTGTGTAAAGGGTGTGTACAGGGATATCGCGCTGTGTACAGGGCGGGTGTACAGGGATATCGTGCTGTGTACAGGGTGTGTGTACAGGGATATCGTGCTGTGTACAGGGCGGGTGTACAGGGATATCGCGCTGTGTACAGGGCGTGTGTACAGGGATATCGCGCTGTGTACAGGGTGTGTGTACAGGGATATCGCGCTGTGTACAGGGTGTGTGTACAGGGATATCGCGCTGTGTACAGGGTGTGTGTACAGGGATATCGCGCTGTGTGCAGGGTGTGTGTACAGGGATATCGCACTGTGTATAGGGTGTGTGTACAGGGATATCGCACTGTGTACAGGGCGTGTGTACAGCCATATCGCACTGTGTACAGGGCGTGTGTACAGGGATATCGCGCTGTGTACAGGGCGGGTGTACAGGGACATCGCGCTGTGTACAGGGCGTGTGTACAGGGACATCGCGCTGTGTCCAGGGTGTATGTACAGGAATATCGCGCTGTGTACAGGGTGTGCGTACAAGGATATCGCGCTGTGTGCAGGGCGTGTGTACAGGGATATCGCACTGTGTACAGGGATATCGCGCTGTGTACAGGGCGTGTGTACAGGGATATCGCGCTGTGTGCCGGGCGTGTGTACAGGGATATCGCGCTGTGTACAGGGATATCGCGCTGTGTACAGGGCGTGTGTACAGGGATATCGCGCTGTGTACAGGGATATCGTGCTGTGTACAGGGCATGTGTACAGTGATATCGTGCTGTGTACAGGGCGTGTGTACAGGGATATCGTGCTGTGTACAGGGCGTGTGTACAGGGATATTGCGCTGTGTACAGGGCGTGTGTACAGGGATATTGCGTTGTGTACAGGGATATCGTGCTGTGTACAGGGCGTGTGTACAGTGATATCGTGCTGTGTACAGGGCGTGTGTACAGTGATATCGTGCTGTGTACAGGGCGTGTGTACAGTGATATCGTGCTGTGTACAGGGCGTGTGTACAGGGATATTGTGCTGTGTACAGGGATATCGCATTGTGTACAGGGATATCGTGCTGTGTACAGGGCGGGTTTACAGGGATATCGTGCTGTGTACAGGGCGTGTGTACAGGGATATCGCGCTGTGTACAGGGCGTGTGTACAGGGATATCGCACTGTACAGGGCGTGTGTACAGGGATATCGTGCTGTGTACAGGGCATGTGTACAAGGATATCGTGCTGTGTACAGGGTGTGTGTACAGGGATATCGCACTGTGTAAAGGGTGTGTGTACAGGGATATAGCGCTGTGTACAGGGCTTGTGTACAGGGCCTCACAGGCTGCACTGTGCTCCCATGTTTTCTGTCTGTGGGTGTCGTGAGGTGGGAGCATTGACCTTGAGATTCATCAGCTCCTCAGATCCTCCCAATGCAGTTTACAGCCATAGATTATGCTAGAGGTGTGGGACGAGCGTTTGGTTTTAACGGTGTTGCTTTGTCTGTCTTTGCCAGGCCCTTCCCCTCGGAGGAGACTGCGGTGGATGATGATGTATATCGCAGCCTGGAGGAGCTGGCAGAGTGAGTCACAGCAATAACTTCTCTTACATTGCTTATTAAAGGGTGTGGGGAGTGAGGGAGAGCGTGGGATTAGACTGGGTGGGATATTAAAGGGTATGGGGAGTGAGGGGGAGAGTGGGATTAGACTGGGTGGGATATTAAAGGGTGTGGGGAGTGAGGGGGAGAGTGGGATTAGACTGGGTGGGACATTAAAGACTACACGATAACATCAACAAGTTCCATCCCACCATCAAACTCACCATGGACTACGCCTCAGAATCGGTTTCATTCTTGGACACACGAATCTCCATCAAAGACGGACACCTCAGCACTTCACTCTACCGCAAGCCCACGGACAACCTCACGATGCTCCACTTCTCCAGCTTCCACCCTAACCACATAAAAGAAGCCATCCCCTATGGACAAGCCCTGCGAATACACAGGATCTGCTCAGATGAGGAGGAACACGATGGACACCTACAGACGCTGAAAGACGCCCTCGTAAGAACGGGATATGACGCTCGACTCGTTGATCGACAGATCCAACGGGCCACAGCGAAAAATCGCATAGACCTCCTCAGAAGACAAACACGGGACACAACCAACAGAGTACCCTCCGTCGTCCAGTACTTCCCCGGAGCGGAGAAACTGCGCCATGTTCTTCGCAGCCTTCAACATGTCATCGATGACGACGAACACCTCGCTATGCCATCCCCACGCCTCCACTACTCGCCTTCAAACAGCCGCTTAACTTCAAACAGACCATCGTTTGCAGCAAATTACCCAGCTTTCAGGAGAACAGCGACCACGACACCACACAACCCTGCCACGGCAACCTCCGCAAGACATGCCAGATCATCAACACAGATACCATGATCATACGTGAGGACACCACCCACCAGGTACATGGTACATACTCATGTGACTCGGCCAACGTTGTCTACCTCATACGTTGCAGGAAAGGATGCCCCGGAGCATGGTACTTCGGCGAGACCATGCAGCCACTGCAACAACGGATGAATGGACACCGCACAACAATCGCCAGGCAGGAGTGTTCCCTCCCAGTCGGGGAACACTTCAGCAGTCAAGGACATTCAGCCTCCGATCTTCGGGTAAGCATTCTCCAAGGCGGCCTTCGAGACACACGACAATGCAAAATCGTCGAGCAGAAACTGATAGCCAAGTTCCGCACCCATGAGGACGGCCTCAACCGGGATCTTAGGTTCATGTCACGCTACATGTAACCCCACCTGACGTAGAGTCATCCAGACTCGAGTCGTCGTTGGCTTGTTCTCTCTGCACAGATGCGGCCGGACCTGCTGTGATTTCCAGCAAAAAAATTTTTTTTGTTTGTTTTTTGTTTTTCATACAGACCCCAGCATCTGCAACATTTGACCCCTTGTGACCCCACCTCATGGTTCTTTGATTTAATGTTTTCCTGACTGACCTGTTTGGACACCATCCACACCTTTGATTGCTCTGATTATCTCTCTGCCGAGGTGCGATAAAGGGCAGTTAGAAAGATTACCTGTAATCATCTGGCAGTGTTCTCTGACTATATATGCTGTGCCTATATGCATCTCTTCACTTCACCTGACGAAGGAGCAGCGCTCCGAAAGCTTGTGATTTCAAATAAAGTTGTTGGACTATAACCTGGTGTTGTGTGACTTCTCAGGGATATTAAAGAGTGAGGGGGAGAGTGGGATTAGACTGGGTGGGATATTAAAGGCTGTGAGGGGAGAGTGGGATTAGACTGGGTGGGATATTAAAGGGTGCGGGGAGTGAGGGGGAGAGTGGGATTAGACTGGGTGGGATATTAAAGGGTAGGGGGAGTGAGGGGGGGAGTGGTATTAGACTGGGTGGGATATTAAAGGGTGCGAGGAGTGAGGGGGAGAGTGGGATTAGACTGGGTGGGATATTAAAGGGTGTGGGGAGTGAGGGGGAGAGTGGGATTAGACTGGGTGGGATATTAAAGGGTGTGGGGAGTGAGGGGGAGAGTGGGATTAGACTGGGTGGGATATTAAAGGGTACGGGGGAGTGAGGGGCAGAGTGGGATTAGACTGGGTGGGATATTAAAAGCTGCGGGGAGTGAGGGGGAAAGTGGGATTAGACTGGGTGGGATAATGAAGGGTAGAGGGAGTGAGCGGGAGAGTGGGATTAGACTGGGTGGGATATTAAAGGGTGCGGGGAGTGAGGGGGAGAGTGGGATTAGACTGGGTGGGATATTAAAGGGTACGGGGAGTGAGGGGGAGAGTGGGATTAGACTGGGTGGGATATTAAAGGGTACGGGGAGTGAGGGGGAGAGTGGAATTAGACTGGGTGGGATATTAAAGGGTACGGGGAGTGAGGGGGAGAGTTTGATAGTCAACCGCACTGTTGTGAAGAATCTAATCTGTTGAAGTATTGTGAATAAACGCACTCAACTTTGCAGAATCAAATATCAGAGCGGGACATTGGAGGCAGACAGATTCTCGGTTCCCGGGTTTGCATCGGGGTATGAGATGGGAGTTGGTGTACCCTACTGCGAGTCAGTGTCTGTGGAACCTGTACCCCAGTGAGAGTCAGTGTCTGTGGAACCCGTACCCCAGTGAGAGTCAGTGTCTGTGGAACCCGTACCCCAGTGAGAGTCAGTGTCTGTGGAACCCGTACCCCAGTGAGAGTCAGTGTCTGTGGAACCCGTACCCCAGTGAGAGTCAGTGTCTGTGGAACCTATACCCCAGTGAGGGTTGGTGCCTGTGGAACCCGTACCCCAGTGAGAGTCAGTGTCTGTGGAACCCGTACCCCAGTGAGAGTCAGTGTCTGTGGAACCCGTACCCCAGTGAGAGTCAGTGTCTGTGGAACCAGTAACCCAGTGAGAGTCAGTGTCTGTGGAACCCGTACCCCAGTGAGAGTCAGTGTCTGTGGAACCCGTACCCCAGTGAGAGTCATTGTCTGTGCAACCCGTACCCCAGTGAGAGTCAGTGTCTGTGGAACCCATACCCCAGTGAGAGTCAGTGTCTGTGGAACCTGTACCCCAATGAGAGTCAGTGTCTGTGGAACCCGTACCCCAGTGAGAGTCAGTGTCTGTGGAACCCGTACCCCAGTGAGAGTCAGTGTCTGTGGAACCCGTACCCCAGTGAGAGTCAGTGTCTGTGGAACCCGTGCCCCAGTGAGAGTCAGTGTCTGTGGAACCCGTACCCCAGTGAGAGCCAGTGTGTGGAACCCGTACCCCAGTGAGAGTCAGTGTCTGTGGAACCCGTACCCCAGTGAGAGACAGTGTCTGTGGAACCCGTACCCCAGTGAGAGTCAGTGTCTGTGGAACCCGTACCCCAGTGAGAGCCAGTGTCTGGAACCCGTACCCCAGTGAGAGACAGTGTCTGTGGAACCCGTACCCCAGTGAGAGTCAGTGTCTGTGGAACCCGTACCCCAGTGAGAGTCAGTGTCTGTGGAACCCGTACCCCAGTGAGAGCCAGTGTGTGGAACCCGTACCCCAGTGAGAGTCAGTGTCTGTGGAACCCGTACCCCAGTGAGAGTCAGTGTCTGTGGAACCCGTACCCCAGTGAGAGTCGTTTTCCCATATCTTAGTCTCCCAATCCCGGGCCTGTCTTCCAGCCACAGTCCTTCTGATATGTTTTATTTTTATAGTGAGCATGATCTGGGAGAGGATATCTACGATTGTGTTCCGTGTGAAGATGACGGTGATGATATTTACGAGGATATCATCAAAGTGGAAGTTCGACAACCGATGGTAAATCCTTTCATCTCATGCTTCGCACAAACTAATGGAGTCTGGGGGAGCGGGTGTTCATCAGCCAGTTAGGATCCTGAGTGTTAATCAGGAGCAGCATAGCAGGCGCGGTGTGAGGGGAGTGGAGGGCAGTCCTTGGAGCCTTTTGCTTTGCTGGGATCTCTGGCCCTTTCACCTCCCCTCGCCTCGCCTCGCCTCTCCCCTCCCCTGCCCTCCCCCAGCAGTAAGGCTGAAATCCGGATGCTGGAGTGGCGATGAGAGGGGTAGGTTGTGTCGGGTCCTGGGTGCAATGCAATGTCACTGCCCTGTGAAGATGTGGTTTGCCTGTTCCCTGAATTTGAGGCTGAGGAGATTTATAAGCTGTGATTAGATCAGGTGTTCCATTGCGCGGGAGCGAGGCCCAGACTGCCCTTTATTTGATGTATGGGGTGAATGGTGTCACTGCTGTTAATTTACCAGAGCTCTTTATGTTTCTGATGCTGCAGATTAGGTATATGCAGGTAAGACACGGCATGCAGTTATTCCCCACGCCTGCCAATCCTCTCCTAACTTCATCTTCCTGATTCACCCTTACTACTTTGTTCTTAATCAGGTCATTTTAAAATGTGGTTTGTGTTCTGTATCTGAGAAACTTTGCATGTGAATCGGAACAGTCCTTGGACACGACCCCTGGACACGGTCCAGTGTGACCGACAGTCCCTGGACACGGTCCAGTGTGGCCGACAGCCCCTGGACACGGTCCAGTGTGGCCGACAGCCCCTGGACACGGTCCAGTGTGGCCGACAGCCCCTGGACACGGTCCAGTGTGGCCGACAGCCCCTGGACACGGTCCAGTGTGGCCGACAGCCCCTGGACACGGTCCAGTGTGGCCGACAGCCCCTGGACACGGTCCAGTGTGGCCGACAGCCCCTGGACACGGTCCAGTGTGGCCGACAGCCCCTGGACACGGTCCAGTGTGGCCGACAGCCCCTGGACACGGTCCAGTGTGGCCGACAGCCCCTGGACACGGTCCAGTGTGGCCGACAGCCCCTGGACACGGTCCAGTGTGGCCGACAGCCCCTGGACACGGTCCAGTGTGGCCGACAGCCCCTGGACACGGTCCAGTGTGGCCGACAGCCCCTGGACACGGTCCAGTGTGGCCGACAGCCCCTGGACACGGTCCAGTGTGGCCGACAGCCCCTGGACACGGTCCAGTGTGGCCGACAGCCCCTGGACACGGTCCAGTGTGGCCGACAGCCCCTGGACACGGTCCAGTGTGGCCGACAGCCCCTGGACACGGTCCAGTGTGGCCGACAGCCCCTGGACACGGTCCAGTGTGGCCGACAGCCCCTGGACACGGTCCAGTGTGGCCGACAGCCCCTGGACACGGTCCAGTGTGGCCGACAGCCCCTGGACACGGTCCAGTGTGGCCGACAGCCCCTGGACACGGTCCAGTGTGGCCGACAGCCCCTGGACACGGTCCAGTGTGGCCGACAGCCCCTGGACACGGTCCAGTGTGGCCGACAGCCCCTGGACACGGTCCAGTGTGGCCGACAGCCCCTGGACACGGTCCAGTGTGGCCGACAGCCCCTGGACACGGTCCAGTGTGGCCGACAGCCCCTGGACACGGTCCAGTGTGGCCGACAGCCCCTGGACACGGTCCAGTGTGGCCGACAGCCCCTGGACACGGTCCAGTGTGGCCGACAGCCCCGAGTATTCCCCTCGCTGTTGATCTTCACATCCCAGTCTTGGTGAATCATCTCACACAACTTCCAGTTAAAGAAAGAATTCCACAGAACAGCTGTGACATCTTCTGATACCTTCTACATTCCCAGGTCACGTCTCCCCGCCTCCCCCCAGACCTTGTTCCATCTCCTGGGAACCGTCCCCTCACCCCCTCTCCATTTTGCTCCCTCATGCCCCCGTCCCACGCGCCCTCGCCCCGCACTAGACTGTGATGCCATCATTAACGAGGTGTTTTGGGTCTTTAACAGAAGCTGGGAATGACGGAGGACGACAAGCGGAACTGCTGCCTGCTGGAGATCCAAGAAACGGAGGCCAAGTATTACAAAACGCTCGAGGACATCGAGAAGGCAAGTGTCACCGCCCGTCCGAACCCCCCACCGCCCGTCCCACCCCCCCACCGCCCGTTCGACCCCCCATCAAAGACTGGTGTGGGAGAAATGGGTTTCAATTCCTGGGGCACTGGCACCAGTACTGGGGAAAGTGGGATCTGTATCGTTGGGACGGTCTTCACCTGAATCGTGTTGGGACCAGTGTTATGGCGAGTCGTATAACTAGGGTGGTAGAGAGGGCTTTAAACTAAATATTCGGGGGCATGGGATCAAATTTGGGACGATGTGGTAATTCAAAGATTAGAGACAAGGCAATAGAGACAGGTATTAATATGGTAAATGATAAAGAGACCGTGACAGGAAGGGATAGAGAGTACAAATCTAAGAGTAAATCAACAGATAAGGCTAGAGGTTATAAAAATAATAAAAGGACAAAACTAAAGGCTCTGCATCTGAATGCACGTCGCATTCGAAACAAAACAGATGAACTGATAGCGCAAATAGAAATAAATAAATATGATCTGATAGCCATTACAGAAACATGGCTGCAGGATGACATAGATTGAGACCTGAGTATTGAAGGGCACATGACATTTAGGAAGGACAGGAAGGTGGGAAAAGGTGGAGGGGTGGCTCTGTTCATTAATGATGGTATTAGCACAATAGAGAGATGACCTAAGTTCAGGAAGCCAGGATGTAGAAGTGGTTTGGGTAGAGATGAGAAATAATAATGGCAAGAAGTCACTTGTGGGAGTGGTGTACAGTAACCACATGGTAGGATGGAGTATAAAGGAAGAAATAATGGGAGCTTGTCAGAAGGGTACTGTAATGTATATACCTTTAAGGGGGGGAACTATGTTTTACATCTCATGTATACTGCAGTACCGGCAGTGAGTAATCTGTACAGATCAGTTGCAGTGTGAGCCACGTTGAGTAAACACCCGTTGTACTGTTCTCCGCAGTCTGTGTCTTATTATACACGGACGCAACATTGGCGACGAGGCAGGTTCGAACCTACCTGCAACTCTGCATCACCTCCCGGGGATTCGTTCCTGGAGATCAGTGGATTGGAGGTCAAGGCCAGAGACTCGGGCGTCGACCACAGGCAACCGCCCAGTCATCCAGCAGAGACTCGAGAATTGCGGGGGAGGCTGTCGAGAGCCAGGCTTGGCTTTCCAGTCGAGGTGGTCCAGCGAAACAGGCTGGGAACAGGTAGTGCGCAAACCCTTCCCGGACAGCGGCGGGGTAGAGCCCGACTGAGCGGCACAGCAAAGGGCCGAGCAGCGTCGACGGGGGAGAGAGAGAGAGAGGGCAGGGCGCAGCCGGTGTTCAGGGGCCGAGCAGCGTCGGAGAGAGGGAGAGAGAGACGCGCAGAAACCCGCGAGGCGCCGCCATTGCCACGAGGACCGCCGAGAGCGGCGTTGGCAGCAGCGCAGGAGAAGCGCGCGAAACCTACAGGGCGCCGCCATTGCCACGAGAACCGCCGGGAGCGGCGTTGGCAGCAGCGGGGGAGGAAGGAAAGCGCGGGAGACGCCATTTTAAGCCATTGGGAGACGCCATTTTAAACCACACCCAAAATGCCGAAGAGTGGCAGTATCACCGCATTTGACAATGAAGTCGAAGATTGGACTACATATGTCGAACGAATAGGCAAATGAGGTGTCAGATGACAAGAAAGCGTCGGTATTGTTAAATTTAATGGGTGCAAAGACGTATGGTTTATTACGAAATCTAGTAACCCCAACGAAGCCAATGGACAAGAGTTTTGAAGACATAGTAATGATACTAAAGGAACATTTAAACCCCACACCGCTGCTGATAGCAGAAAGATTCAAGTTTCACAAACGGAACCAGCATAAGGATGAAAGCAATGCTGATTATTTATCAAAACTGCACAAACTATCGAAATACTGCCAGTTTGAAGCGGGCCTGGCAGATACCTTAAGGGACAAGTTTGTGTGTGGGCTTCAAAGTGAAGGAACCCAGAAACGGCTTTTATCTGAAAAGGACCTTAAGCTGGAAAAGGCTTTCAGCATTGCGGTATCATATGAAGCAGCAGCACGGGGCGCTGCAGAGATACAACAGAGACCGCAAGAATATGGCACAAACGAAATGTCATATGGAACAGAGAAGTGCTATCGCTGCGGCAGAACAACACACGACCAGAATGATTGCTGGTTCAAAGACAAAGTGTGCAGACAGTGTGGAAAAGTAGGACACATAGCATGAGTCTGCAGGTCGGGAAAGAAAACCAGCAATAAGAAACCTACCAAAGGAAAGTACAAGAAGGTACATAAGATGACGGGTAATAGTTCAGACGAACAAAAGAGTGATAACGACTCTGAAAGCAGGGAACTGAGTTGTCTGAAACTACATAATGTGATCACAACGGAGGATCACCGAACCATTTGGGTCACTCTCAAGATAGCAGGAGTCCAGGTAAAGATGGAATTGGACACAGGATCAGCCCTAACAGTCATAAACCGACAGGACTACGAGCGGCTATTCTCACACATACCCTTGAGAGACACAAAAATTATTTTGAAGACGTACACGGGGCAAAAAGTCTACCCCAAAGGAAAAATAAGGGTGACCGTTATATATAACGGTAAGGAAACACCAAAACTAGACCTGTATGTATTGCAAGATGGAGGACCACCATTACTGGGACGTGAATGGATCCGGAAAAACAACTGGATTGGCATTCCATACAGGCACTGACTGTGGCTGACAAAAAGGATGACGACGTCACACCTGGGCTACTGTCAAAGATCCTAACTGACGCGAAAGAAGTGTTCCAGCAAGGACTCGGAACACTAAAAGGCATGACAGCGACAATTAAAATCGAAGAAAACGCAAGCCCAAAATTTTTTAAGGCCAGACCGGTACCTTATGCGATCCGCCCAGCTGTCGAAGCAGAGCTGGAGAGTCTGGAACGTTCAGGTGTACTGTCCAAGGTAGACTGGAGCGAGTGGGCTACACCTATTGTCCCTGTGATGAAAAAGTCATTGAGCAGCACGCCTGGGGAACCAAGGAAGGTTCGCATCTGTGGGGTCTTTAAGGTAACAGTGAACCTGGTCCTTCACACCGTACAATATCCACTTCCGCAGATTGAAGATATTTTCGCCTCGCTATCTGGAGGGAAACGCTTCACTAAGATTGATCTGGCCCAGGCGTATCTGCAAATGGAGGTAGAAGAAGCATCAAAAAAATACCTCACAATCAACACCCATAAAGGTCTCTACCAATACAACCGGCTGGTATTCGAGGTAGCATCAGGTCCGGCTATTTGGCAGAGGGCAATGGAACAAGTCCTGCAAGGGATCCCAGGGACCCAGTGTTATTTGGACGACATCCTGGTCACGGGCAAAAATGACAGTGATCACCTTGCCAACCTGGAGCAGGTGCTCACTAGATTGCAGGAATATGGGCTCCGAGCTAACCGCCCCAAATGCGAGTTTTTTAGAAAACAGATCTCGTATTGTGGCCACGTTATCGATAAAGAGGGGTTACATAAGTCCCCAGAGAAGATTGAGGCTGTAGTCAAGGCTCCAGCACCGGAAAATGTGTCACAACTGCAGTCGTTCCTCGGGCTGGTAAACTACTACCATAAGTTCTTGCCAAATTTGTCTACAATACTACACCCACTGAACACCCTACTGCAAACTGGGGTGCCATGGAAGTGGAGTGACGAATGTAGACGAGCTTTCCAGAAGAGCAAAACACTAATCACATCGAAAGAGGTATTGGCCCATTACAACCCAGCATTACCAATTCGGTTGGCATGTGATGCGTCACCCTACGGCATTGGAGCGGTGCTGTCGCACAAATTCTCGGACGGCTCAGAGAGGCCAATAGCCTTTGCGTCACGATCACTAACCTCAGCCGAGCGTAACTATGCCCAGATTGACAGGGAGGCCCTCAGCCTAGTGTGGGGAGTGAAAAAGTTCAATCACTATCTGCACAGGCAGAAATTCGCCTTGCTGACTGATCACCAGCCTCTTGTCTCCATTTTTAATCCAAAGAAGGGCGTTCCGGTGATGACTGCGCAACGACTACAAAGATGGTCACTTTTTCTAGGAGCGCACCACTATGAGATTGAATATAAGGGCACGAAACAGCATGGAAATGCTGATGGGCTATCACGCCTGCCACTGCCTACTGCGGAGGAAGCACCAGCAGTGGATCCTGTCGAAATATTCCATTCAACTATAGTTGAATACCTACCGGTAACTAACGCTTGTATCGAAAAGGAAACCCGAAATGACCCGACACTGTCTCGGGTATATGATTTGACGGTGAAGGGATGGCCAGCGCATGGCGACTCACTGTTGCCAGCATTCTCGACAAGGAGAGAACAGCTGTCAGTGTGCCGGGGGACCTTGATGTGTGGATCCCGAGTGGTAATTCCACCCAAGTTAAGGGATAGAGTGCTCAATGAGCTTCATGAGGGTCATCTGGGAGGGGTAAAAATGAAAAGCCTAGCCAGGGCTTATGTGTGGTGGCCTGGAATCGATAAACAAATCGAGGACCTGACCAAGAGCTGCTCAGGATGCCAGAAAGTCCAAAATGCACCACCACAGGCCCCTCTACACCCATGGGAGTGGCCCTCATCTCCATGGCAACGGGTGCATATTGATTTTGCTGGTCCATTCATGGACTCAATGTTTTTAACAGCCGTGGATGCGCACTCGAAATGGCCTGAGGTCATCAAAATGTCCTCCAGCACCACGGAGAAAACTATTGCAGTCTTACGGACCATTTTTGCCAGGAATGGTTTGCCAGAACAGATTTGCTCCGACAACGGACCACAGTTTGTGTCCGAAGAGTTCCGGAGGTTCTTGAAAAAGAATGGGGTAAGGCATTACACATCCGCCCCGTATCATCCAGCCACAAATGGATTGGCTGAGAGGTTCGTACAAACCTTTAAGAAGGCAATAAAGGGTATGTACAATGACAACATTCCGCTGCAGCACAAGGTGGACAATTTCCTGTTCGCCTACCGGAATGCGACACATGCAGCCACCAACCAGGCCCCAGCCATGATGTTCTTTAACCAAAGGTTAAGATCTCGCCTGGATTTGCTCAGACCAAACGTACGAAGAGATGTTGAGAGTAAGCAATTCCAGCACATCCATGAGAAGCCAACAAGGAGCTTCAATGTAGGGCAACCAGTCTTGGCCCGCGACTACCGAACAGAAAAATGGCAGCCAGGAACGATATGCACACGGCAGGGCCCACTAATGTACACAGTGGACGTTGGGGAGAGCATCGTGAGACGCCATGCTGACCAGATCCTAGAGTCACAGGAACAAGTCAACCCCATGCCTCGCCCATACGTACCTGGTGATGAACCCGACGTACAGGTCGCATCTACCCCAGAAACAGTAGCATCGGAAGCTGATGAACCAACCGACGACAGGGGGCCAGAATCGCCTCCGCACCAAGAGCAAGACACTCGGGAAAGGCGCTATCCAGAAAGGATCAGGAAGCCTCCCCAAAGACTGAATATATACATAGACTATTTTCAGCTAATGTTGCATGTTAAAAGTGTTAATTGTAATTAGTTTGATATTTAATTGTTAAATGAGTGTTATGGTACTGTTAATCTAAAAGGGGAGGAATTGTAATGTATATACCTTTAAGGGGGGGAACTGTGTTTTACAGCTCATGTATACTGCAGTACCGGCAGTGACCACACCTGTATATAGCACTGAGTAGTAATCTGTGCAGATCAGTTGCAGTGTGAGCCACGTTGAGTAAACACCTGTTGTACCGTTCTCTGCAGTCTGTGTCTTATTATACACGGACGCAACAGGTACAGCAATAATCATGGGGGATTTTAATCTGCATATAGACTGGAAAAATCAGATGGACAAAGGTAGCCTAGATGAGTTCATGGAATGTTTTCAGGATAGTTTCTTACAACAGCACATTCTGGAGCCAACCAGCGAGCAGGCTATACTAGACCTGCTATTGTGCAATGAGATAGCATTAATTAATGACCTCATAATGAAGGCGCCCCGAGGTAGAAGCGATCATAATATGATTGAATTTTACATTCAGTTTGAGAGAGAGAAGAGTGGGTCCAAGACTAGTATTTTAAACTTAAATAAGGGCAATTATGAGGACATGAAAGCAGAGCTAGCTAAAGTGAACTGGTAAATTAGGTTAAGGGATAGGTCAATAGAGTTGCAGTGACAGACATTTAAGGGGATATTTCAGAATACACAATATATACATTCCAACAAGAAAGAAAAATTCCAAGGGGAGGACCCACCATCTGTGGTTAACTAAAAAAGTTAAAGATAGTATTAAACTTAAGGAAAAAGCATATAATTGCGCAAAGATGGGTGGCAGGTCAGAAGATTGGACAGAATATAAAAAACAGCAAAGAATGACAAAGATTAATCAGGAGAGAAAAATTAGAGTGCGAGAGAAAGCTAGCTAGAAATATAAAAACAGATAGTAAGAGTTTCTATAGATATTTTAAAAAGAAAAGAGTTAACAAAGTGAGCATTGGTCCTATAAAAAGTGAGTCTGGGGAATTAATAATGGAAAATAAGGAGATGGCAGTTGAATTGAACAGGTATTTTGCATCGGTCTTCACTATAGAGGATAGAAGTAACATCCCAGAAATAGCTGTAAATCAGGAAATGGAAGGGAGGGAGGAACTCAAGAAAATTATAATCACCAGGGAAGTGGTACTGAGCAAATTGTTGGAGCTGCGGGCTGACAAGTCCCCGGGTCCTGATGGACTTCATCCTAGGGTCTTAAAAGAAGTAGCTAGTGGGATAGTTGATGCATTGGTTTTAATTTTCCAAAATTCCCTAGATTTGGGGAAAGTTCCATTAGATTGGAAAATTGCCAATGTAAGTCCTTTATTCAAAAAGGGAGGGAGCCAGAAAGCAGGAAACTACAGGCCAGTTAGCTTAACATCTGTCACAGGGAAGATGTTAGAAGCTATTATTAAAGACGTTATGCAGGGCACTTAGAAAAGTTCAAAGTAATCAGGCAGAGTCAACATGGTTTTGTGCAAGGGAAATCATGTTTAACCAATTTATTGGAGTTCTTTGAGGAAGTAACATGTGCTGTGGATAAAGGGGAACTGGTGGATGTACTGTACTTAGATTTCCAGAAGGCATTTGATAAGGTGCCACATCAAAGGTTATTGCAGAAAATAAAAGCTCATGGTGTAGGGGGTAACCTATTGGCATGGATAGAAGATTGGCTAGCTAACAGGAAAGAGAGTAGGCATAAATGGGTCATTTTCTGATTGGCAAAATGTAACAAGTCATGTGCCACAGGGATCAGTGCTGGGGCCTCAACTTTTTACAATTTATATAAATGACTTGGATGAAGGGACCAAAGGTATGGTTGCTAAATTTGCTGGTGACACAAAGATAGGTAAGAAAGTAAATTGTGAAGAGGACATAAGGAGGCTACAAAGGGATATAGATAGGTTAAGTGAGTGGGCAAAGATCTGGCAAATGGAGTATAATAAAAAAGAAGCATATTATCTAAATGGTGAGAGATTGCAGAGCTCTGAGATGCAGAGGGATCTGGGTGTCCTAGTGCATGAATCACAAAAGGTTAGTGTGCAGGTACAGCAAGTAATTAGGAAAGCTAATAGAATGTTATTGTTTATTGCGAGGGGAATTGAATACAAAAGTAGGGAGGTTATGCTTCAGTTATACAGGGCATTGGTGAGACCACATCTGGAGTGCTGTGTACAGTATTGGTCTCCTTATTTAAGGAAGGATGTAAATGCGTTGGAAGCAGTTCAGAGAAGGTTTACTAGACTAATACCTGGAATGGGCGGGTTGTCTTATGAGGAAAGGTTGGACAGGCTAGGCTTGTATCCGTTGGAGTTTAGAAGAGTAAGAGGTGACTTGATTGAAACATATAAGATCCTGAGGGGTCTGGACAGGGTGGATGTGGAGAGGATGTTTCCTCTTGTGGGAGAATCTAGAACTAGGGGTCACTGTTTAAAAATAAGGGGTTGCCCATTTAAGACAGAGATGAGGAGAAATGTTTTCTCAGAGGGTCGAGAGTCTTTGGAACTCTCTTCCTCAGAGGGCGGTGGAAGCAAAGTCTTTGAATATTTTTAAGGCAGAGGTAGATAGATTCTTGGTAAGCAAGGGGGTGAAAAGTTATCGGGGGTAGGTGGGACTGTGGAGTAATCAGATCAGCCATGATCTTATTGAATGGCAGAGCAGGCTCGAAGGGCCAAGTGGCCAACTCCTGCTCCTAATTCGTATGTCCTATCCCCCCCCCCCCCCCCCCCCCACCGTCTGTCCTGTGTAAAGGGAGCTTTACTCTGTATCTAACCCGTGCTGTACCTGCCCTGGGAGTGTTTGATGGGACAGTGTAGAGGGAGCTTTACTCTGTATCTAACCCGTGCTGTACCTGCCCTGGGAGTGTTTGATGGGACAGTGTAGAGGGAGCTTTACTCTGTATCTAACCCGTGCTGTACCTGCCCTGGGAGTGTTTGATGGGACAGTGTAGAGGGAGCTTTATTCTGTATCTAACCCGTGCTGTACCTGCCCTGGGAGTGTTTGATGGGACAGTGTAGAGGGAGCTTTACTCTGTATCTAACCCGTGCTGTACCTGCCCTGGGAGTGTTTGATGGGACAGTGTAGAGGGAGCTTTATTCTGTATCTAACCCGTGCTGTACCTGCCCTGGGAGTGTTTGATGGGACAGTGTAGAGGGGGCTTTACTCTGTATCTAACCCGTGCTGTACCTGCCCTGGGAGTGTTTGATGGGACAGTGTAGAGGGAGCTTTACTCTGTATCTAACCCCGTACTGTACCTACCAGAAATCCAATAGGGAATTCAGGAAAAACCTCTTTACCCAGAGAGTGGTGAGAATGTGGAACTCGCTACCACAGGGAGTGGTTGAAGCGAATCGTATAGATGCATTTAAGGGGAGGCTAGATATTACACAAATTAGGGTTGTATTCCCTAGAATTTAGAAGGGGTGATATGATCGAAGTTTTCAAGATATTAAGGGGAACAGATAGGGTAGATAGAGCGAAACTATTTCCGCTGGTTGGGGAGTCTAGGACTGGGGGACATCGTCTGAAATTTAGAGCCAGACCTTTTAGGATTGAAATTAGGAAACACTTCTACACACAAAGGGTGGTAGAAGTTTGGAACTCTCTTCTGCAAATGATAATTGATGCTCGATCAATTGTTAATTTTAAATCGGAGCTTGATAGCTTTCTGTTAACCAAAGATATTAAGGGATATGGGCCAAAGGTGCGTATATGGAGTTAGGTCGCAGATTAGCCATGATCTTATTCAAAGGCAGAGCAGGCTCGTGGGGCTCAATGGCCTCCCCCTGTTCCTGTGTTCCTATATGCATATGAGGGAGAAGGGAATAGCGGGTTATGCTGATTGAGTTAGATGAGGAAAGCAGCACCAGGCGTACCTAAAAATGAGGTGCCAACCTGGGGAAGCTGCAACACAGGACTACATGCATGCTAAAAAGCGGAAGCAGCATGCTATAGACAGGGCTAAGCGATCCCACAATCAACGGATCAGATCAAAGCTCTGCAGTCCTGCCACATCCAGTCGTGAATGGTGGTGGACCATTAAATAACTAATGGCAGGAGGAGGCTCCATGAACATCCTCACCCTCAATGATGGTGGAGCCCAGCATGTGAGTGCAAAAGACAAGGCTGAAGCATTTGCAACCATCTTCAACCAGAAGTGCCGAGTGGATGATCCATATCGGCCTCCTCCTGAGGTCCCCACCATCACAGAAGCCAGTCTTCAGCCAATTCGATTCACTCCACGTGATATCAAGAAATGGCTGAGCGCACTGGATACAGCAGAAGTCCTGACAACATCCTCGCTATCGTGCTGAAGACTTGTGCTCCGGAACTAGCCACGCCTCTAGCCAAGCTGTTCCAGTACAGCTACAACACTGGCATCTATCTGACAATATGGAAAACTGCCCAGGTATGTCCTGTCCACAAAAAGCAGGACAAATCCAATCCGGCCAATTATCGCCCCATCAGTCTACTCTCAATCATCAGCAAAGTGATGGAAGGTTTCATCAACAGTGCTATCAAGCGGCACTTACTCACCAATAACTTGCTCACTGATGCCCAGTTTGGGTTCTGTCAGGACCACTCTGCTCCAGACCTCATTACAGCCTTGGTCCAAACATGGACAAAAGAGCTGAATTCCAGAGGTGAGGTGAGATTGACTGCCCTTGACATCAAGGCAGCATTTGACCGAATGTGGCATCAAGGAGCCCTAGTAAAACTCAAGTCAATGGGAATCGGGGGGGAAAACACTCCACTGGCTGGAGTCATACCTAGCACAAAGGAAAATGGTTGAGGTGGTTGAAGGTCAATCATCACAGCCCCAGGACATCGCTGCAGGAGTTCCTCAGGGCAGTGTCCTAGGCCCAACCATCTTCAGCTGCTTCATCAGTGACCTTCCCTCCAACATAAGGTCAGAAATGGGGATGTTTGCTGATGACTGCACAGTGTTCAGTGCCATTCGCAACTCCTCAGATAATGAAGCAGTCCATGCCCGCATGCAACAAGACCTGGAAGACATTCAAGCTTGGGCTGATAAGTGGCAGGTAACATTTACACTACAGAACTGCCAGGCAATGACTATCTCCAACAAGCGAGAATCTAACCACTGCCCCTTGACATTCAACGGCATTACCATCGCTGAATCCCCCACCATCAACATCCTGGGGGTCACCATTGACCAGAAACTTAACTGGACCAGCCACATAAATACTGTGGCAACAAGAGCAAGTCAGAGGCTGGGTATTCTGCGGCAAGTGTCTCACCTCCTGACTCCACAAAGCCTTTCCACCATCTACAAGGCACAAGTAAGGAGTGTGATGGAATACTCTCCACGTGCTTGGATGAGTGCAGTTCCAACAACACTCAAGAAGCTCGACACCATCCAGGACAAAGCAACATGCTTGATTGGCGCCCCATCCACCACCATAAACGTTCACTCCCTCCACCAGCGGCGCACCGTGGCTGCAGTGTGTACCATCTACAAGATGCACTGCAGCAACTCGCCAAGGCTTCTTCGGCAGCACCTCCCAAACCCGTGACCTTTACCACCTCGAAGGACAGGGGCAGCAGGCGCATGGGAACACCACCACCTCCAAGTTCCCCTCCAAGTCACACAACACACTGACTTGGAAATATATCACCATTCCTTCATCGTCGCTGGGTCAAAACTCCCTACCTAACAGCACTGTAGGAGTACCTTCACTGCACGGACTGCAGCGGTTTAAGAAGGCGGCTCACCACCACCTTCTCAAGGGCAACTAGGGATGGGCAATAAATGCTGGCCTTGCCAGCGACGCCCACATCCTATGAATGAATTTTTAAAAAAGACCGGAGGAGGTTCGAGTGGAGCATAAATGCCAGCATAGATTGGTTGTGCTGAATGGGCTGTTTCTGTGCTGTATATCGTATGTAATCTGTGAAGCAACTTGATATGTTCCTTCTGACAAAGGCACTATATAAATGCAAGTTGTTGTATATAAATCTAAGTTGATGTTGAAATGATTTCTCCTTCAAAGTAAGTGAGCTTGCACTGAGCGCAGGTCGAGATTAGCTCATCTGCCAAAACTTGCCTTTAAGATCCTGTGCCGCTGTTAACAATGGTGGATCTGAGTTACAGAAAGCAGAAAGACTTGTGTTTCTATAGCACATTTCACCACCTCAGGACGTCCCAAAGCACTTTATAGTCAACTAAGTATTTTTGAAGTGTAGTCACTTTTGTAATGTAGGAAACTTGGCAGCCAATGTGCGCACAGCAAGCTCCTACAAGAAGCAATGCAATAATGACCAGATAATCTGTTTTTAGTGATGTTGATTGAGGGATGAATATTGGCCCCAGGACACCGGGGAGAACTCCCCTGCTCTTGTTCGAAATAGTGCCGTAGGATCTTATATATGAACCCGAGAGGGCAGACGGGACTTCGGTTTAACGCCTCTTCCGAAAGATGGCACATCCAACAGTGCAGCGCTCCCTCAGTACTGCCCCTCCGACAGTGCAGCACTCCCTCAGTACTGTCCCTCCGACAGTGCAGCACTCCCTCAGTACTGCCCCTCCGACAGTGCAGCGCTCCCTCAGTACTGCCCCTCCGACAGTGCAGCACTCCCTCAGTACTGTCCCTCCGACAGTGCAGCGCTCCCTCAGTACTCCCCCTCCGACAGTGCAGCGCTCCCTCAGTACTGCCCCTCCGACAGTGCGGCACACCCTTAGTACTGCCCCTCCGACAGTGCAGCGCTCCCTCAGTACTGCCCCTCCGACAGTGCAGCGCTCCCTCAGTACTCCCCCTCCGACAGTGCAGCGCTCCCTCAGTACTGCCCCTCCGCCAGTGCGGCGCTCCCTCAGTACTGCCCCTCCGACAGTGCGGCGCTCCCTCAGTACTGCCCCTCCGACAGTGCAGCGCTCCCTCAGTACTGCCCCTCCGCCAGTGCGGCGCTCCCTCAGTACTGCCCCTCCGCCAGTGCGGCGCTCCCTCAGTACTGACCCTCCGCCAGTGCGGCGCTCCCTCAGTACTGACCCTCCGCCAGTGCGGCGCTCCCTCAGTACTGCCCCTCCGCCAGTGCGGCGCTCCCTCAGTACTGCACTGGGAGTGTCAGCCTGGATTAAGGGCTTGAGTCTCTGGAGTTGGACTTGAACCCACGACCTTCTGTCTCAAAGGCGAGTGTGATACCCACTGGGCCACGGCTGACACCTGTAACATATGGTGAATTAAGCCCAGGCTGAGAGAGACCAGACTGTAAAGCTGATGTTAACATAGTTAGTGCTGGGCTTGTGGCAGAGGCTGAGTGCACTAGGTAATTGATCAGGAGGTGACAGCCCGCACCCCAGGAAGCGGGGTTAGTTGGGAATCATGTTTTCGAGATCCGTGCTGTGGTAATGACTTTCTCCGTGTGCCTGTTACAGAATTACATGATCCCATTAAAGGCCGTCCTGAATCCCCAGGAAATGGAGGCAGTGTTCATCAATCTGGAGGTACGTGTCTCCCTGCTCCTGCCAGGTTACTGAAAGAAGCGGAGCAATCACTCCCTGCGGGCGCCTCCTCATTCAGTTCTCATCTGCCAGGGGTCCCTGGTGAGGGAGGGTTGGGGTGCACAGATGGCTCTGGGGGTCCGGGGTGAGGATTGGGGTACACTGACGGCTCTGGGGGTCCGGGGTGAGGATTGGGGTACACTGACGGCTCTGGGGGTCCGGGGTGAGGATTGGGGTACACTGACGGCTCTGGGGGTCCGGGGTGAGGATTGGGGTACACTGACGGCTCTGGGGGTCCGGGGTGAGGATTGGGGTACACTGACGGCTGTGGGGGTCCGGGGTGAGGATTGGGGTACACTGACGGCTCTGGGGGTCCGGGGTGAGGATTGGGGTACACTGACGGCTGTGGGGGTCCGGGGTGAGGATTGGGGTACACTGACGGCTCTGGGGGTCCGGGGTGAGGATTGGGGTACACTGACGGCTCTGGGGGTCCGGGGTGAGTATTGGGGTACACTGACGGCTCTGGGGGTCCGGGGTGAGGATTGGTGTACACTGACGGCTCTGGGGGTCCGGGGTGAGGATTGGTGTACACTGACGGCTCTGGGGGTCCGGGGTGAGGATTGGGGTACACAGACGGCTCTGGGGGTCCGGGGTGAGTATTGGGGTACACTGACGGCTCTGGGGGTCCGGGGTGAGGATTGGGGTACACTGACGGCTGTGGGGTGAGGATTGAGGTACACTGATGGCTCTGGGGGTCCGGGGTGAGGATTGGGGTACACTGACGGCTCTGGGGTGAGGATTGAGGTACACTGATGGCTCTGGGGGTCCGGGGTGAGGATTGGGGTTACACTGACGGCTCTGGGGGTCTGGGGTGAGGATTGAGGTACACTGATGGCTCTGGGGGTCCGGGGTGAGGATTGGGGTACACGGGCTTCACACTAGATGTGGCTCGAGAAGCCTCACACTCCACCGACAACACTCCCGACATGTTTACTTAACAGCAATTACACTTGTTTTGTTTTAAAGGGACACAGACACACTGCAGCAGCAGAATAATACATTGTGTTGCATGGTAGAATGTTCCTGTCCTTATAAAGCAGCACTTTCTCTGACTCGTTGTGAGCTAGTAACGTGCAGACATCACACTTTGTCTGACATGCAGATCTTCTGAGCTGCAGCCTCGAACTCACAAGCATCTAATCATCGGGGAATTTCAGGGGAAGCTGGATAAACACATGAGGGAGAAAGGAATAGACGGATAGGGTGAGATGAAGAGGGGTGGGAGGAGGCTGGTGTGGAGCATGGACCAGTTGGGCCGAAAGGCCTGTTTTTCTGCTGTATGATCTGTCTAATAATCTGCAAAGCTCTCTGACCAAACAACAGTCGCGCTGCTCTGTCCGTTTTCAGACCACACAATCTGGTTGGTGGAAGTGACTCCCGGCTGTGTTTGTTTACAAGTGTTAGACTTGGCACTTTAAAGGGCCCGGGCATTTTATACACGGACCCACCCTGTAGTGGAATAACACAGTGCTCGTGAAATGTCACCGTGCGACTGTCGTTATAAAAGTCTGCATCATCTGACTTACAGAGAGTAACACCAAACGACTCCGCTTGTAACTGATGTCTCCATGCCCTGGACAGAAATAACGTGGGAAAAGGAGTTTTATTTTAAAATATCTGATTTTGGTCTCTTTACATTCTTATATTCTGGCCTTTATGTTGCTGGTGTCCGGGTTCAGTCTCTTCCCGAGTGCTGGGAACCTGCATTGAACAGTCGGTTTCTTCGGGGAGTTGCTCTCTCAGCAGCAATCATTCTGTCTCTTTCAGGAATTAATCCGAGTGCATTACAGTTTATTGCGAGCCATCGATGTGGCAGCAATCTCAGGAGGCAACACGCTCTACAAAGTCTTCCTGGATTTCAAAGAACGGTAAGAATTCCAAACCCGGGGTCACAAACTGTTTCTGTCTGTGTGTCTGTCTCTGTGACTGTGTCTCCATATCTCTGTCTCTCTGTGTGTCTCTGTCTCAGTGTGTGTCTCTGTCTGTGTGTCTCTGTCTCAGTGTGTGTTTCTGTGTGTGTGTCTGTCTCTGTGACTGTGTCTCCATATCTCTGTCTCTGTGTTAGTGTGTGTCACTGCATGCGTTTGTGTATATCTGTGACTGCCTCTGAGTCTCCGTCTCCATGTCTCTGTGTGTGTCTCTGTCTCAGTGTGTGTCTCTGTCTGTCTGTGTGTCTCTGTCTGTGTGTCTCTGTCTGTGTGTCTCTGTCGGTCTGTGTATCTCTGTCTCTGTGTGTATCTCTGTCTCTGTGTGTCTCTGTCTGTGTGTCTCTGTCGGTCTGTGTGTCTCTGTCTCTGTGTGTCTCTGTCTCTGTGTGTCTCTGTCTCTGTGTCTCTCTCTCTCTGTGTGTTGGTTGATTTACATGGTGTGTGTGTGTCTCTGTCTGTGTGTCTCTGTGTCAGCAAGCGGAAGTCAAGCGCAAGGAGCGCACGTCAACCCAAGCACCCCATCCACCTGCCCCTTCAACCACTGTCTGCCCCACCTGTGACAGAGACTGTAGGTCCCGCATTGGACTAATCAGCCACCTGCGAGCTCATTTTTAATGTGGAAGCAAGTCATCCTCAGTTCCGAGGGACTGCCTAAGAAAGTGTCTGTGTGTCTCTGTCTGTGTGTCTGTCTCTGTGTGTCTCTGTCTCTGTGTGTGTGTCTGTCTGTGTATGTGCCTCTGTCTGTGTGTCTCTGTCTGTCTGTCTCAGTGTGTGTCTCTGTCTGTGTGTGTGGGTTGATTTACATGGTGTGATGATATTCTCTTGGTGCTCTGCAGTAATCTTTGTACCAAACTCGGCACTGTGGAAAGTGTGTGTGAAAATACTGCACTGCTGAGAAGAGGTGTTTAATGTGTTGGTATCTCTCATTTGCCAGTTAAGCTCTGTAATATTTAGAGAGAGTGGTTCATGGATTGAGGTAAATTACTCAGCAGGTCATTAGTTAATGAAAGTTTCCTGGGTGTGTTGACTGTGAAATTCTTGCTGCTAATTGTTTCCAGGCAGTCTCGCACTCGCCTGTAATGACTAAACACTGAAGATCTCATTCCAAATGTGAGCAGAAAGCTTCCTTAGAATTGTTGCCCTTTCTGAAGTATTTAATCGCCTGTCACTGTTACAGCCTCTCCGCAATGGGTTGGCGGAGATTTGATGCTGTATTTAAAGCATTCTGCTTCCCTCACTCAGTGTCATTCCGCTCGGATACCATCCGGATTCTCCTCGCTGTCACTGTGGGTGGGATCTGATCACGGGAATGTCCCGGGATTTCTAATTACATCACAAAGCAAAAACTTCATCTTTGCGACATGAATGGGCTCTGTTTTCCATCCGGTGTGAATTTGGACACAACTCTGACCCCAACTCCCCCACCCCAACTCCCCCACCCCCCCACTCCCCCACCCCCCCAACTCCCCCACCACCCCAACTCCCCCACCACCCCAACTCCCCCACCCCAACTCCCCCACCCCAACCCTCCAACCTAGCTCCCCCACTCTGTGTGACCTGAGAGAGTCCAGAAGCCCATCTGGAGTTTATCACAGAGCGGAGGGGCTATAGGGACCAATAAATTCGGTCTGTGTATTCCTGTATTGGGTCTGTGTATTCCTGTGTTGGGTCTGTGTATTCCTGTGTTGGGTCTGTGTATTCCTGTGTTGGGTCTGTGTATTCCTGTGTTGGGTCTGTGTATTCCTGTGTGTTGGGTCTGTGTATTCCTGTGTGTTGGGTCTGTGTATTCCTGTGTGTTGGGTCTGTGTATTCCTGTGTGTTGGGTCTGTGTATTCCTGTGTAGGTCTGTGTATTCCTGTGTTGGGTCTGTGTATTCCTGTGTGTTGGGTCTGTCTATTCCTGTGTTGGATCTGTCTATTCCTGTGTTGGTCTGCCTATTCCTGTGTTGGGTCTGTCTATTCCTGTGTTGGGTCTGTCTATTCCTGTGTTGGGTCTGTCTATTCCTGTGTTGGGTCTGTCTATTCCTGTGTGTTGGGTCTGTGTATTCCTGTGTTGGGTCTGTCTGTTCCTGTGTTGGGTCTGTCTGTTCCTGTGTTGGGTCTGTCTATTCCTGTGTTGGGTCTGTCTGTTCCTGTGTTGGGTCTGCCTGTTCCTGTGTTGGGTCTGTCTATTCCGGTGTTGGGTCTGTCTATTCCTGTGTTGGGTCTGCCTGTTCCTGTGTTGGGTCTGCCTGTTCCTGTGTTGGGTCTGCCTGTTCCTGTGTTGGGTCTGCCTGTTCCTGTGTTGGGTCTGCCTGTTCCTGTGTTGGGTCTGCCTGTTCCTGTGTTGGGTCTGCCTGTTCCTGTGTTGGGTCTGCCTGTTCCTGTGTTGGGTCTGCCTGTTCCTGTGTTGGGTCTGTGTATTCCTGTGTTGGGTCTGTCTATTCCTGTGTTGGGTCTGTCTGTTCCTGTGTTGGGTCTGTGTATTCCTGTGTTGGGTCTGCCTGTTCCTGTGTTGGGTCTGTGTATTCCTGTGTTGGGCCTGTCTGTTCCTGTGTTGGGTCTGTCTGTTCCTGTGTTGGGTCTGCCTATTCCTGTGTTGGGTCTGTCTGTTCCTGTGTTGGGTCTGTCTGTTCCTGTGTTGGGTCTGTCTATTCCTGTGTTGGGTCTGTGTATTCCTGTGTTGGGTCTGCCTGTTCCTGTGTTGGGTCTGTCTATTCCTGTGTTGGGTCTGTCTGTTCCTGTGTTGGGTCTGCCTGTTCCTGTGTTGGGTCTGTCTATTCCTGTGTTGGGTCTGTCTGTTCCTGTGTTGGGTCTGTGTATTCCTGTGTTGGGTCTGCGTATTCCTGTGTTGGGTCTGTCTGTTCCTGTGTTGGGTCTGCCTATTCCTGTGTTGGGTCTGTCTGTTCCTGTGTTGGGTCTGTGTATTCCTGTGTTGGGTCTGTCTATTCCTGTGTTGGGTCTGCCTGTTCCTGTGTTGGGTCTGTCTATTCCGGTGTTGGGTCTGTCTATTCCTGTGTTGGGTCTGCCTGTTCCTGTGTTGGGTCTGCCTGTTCCTGTGTTGGGTCTGCCTGTTCCTGTGTTGGGTCTGCCTGTTCCTGTGTTGGGTCTGCCTGTTCCTGTGTTGGGTCTGCCTGTTCCTGTGTTGGGTCTGCCTGTTCCTGTGTTGGGTCTGCCTGTTCCTGTGTTGGGTCTGCCTGTTCCTGTGTTGGGTCTGCCTGTTCCTGTGTTGGGTCTGCCTGTTCCTGTGTTGGGTCTGCCTGTTCCTGTGTTGGGTCTGTCTGTTCCTGTGTTGGGTCTGCCTGTTCCTGTGTTGGGTCTGTCTATTCCTGTGTTGGGTCTGTCTGTTCCTGTGTTGGGTCTGTGTATTCCTGTGTTGGGTCTGCGTATTCCTGTGTTGGGTCTGTCTGTTCCTGTGTTGGGTCTGCCTATTCCTGTGTTGGGTCTGTCTGTTCCTGTGTTGGGTCTGTGTATTCCTGTGTTGGGTCTGTCTATTCCTGTGTTGGGTCTGCGTATTCCTGTGTTGGGTCTGTCTGTTCCTGTGTTGGGTCTGCGTATTCCTGTGTTGGGTCTGTCTATTCCTGTGTTGGGTCTGTCTATTCCTGTGTTGGGTCTGTCTATTCCTGTGTTGGGTCTGTCTATTCCTGTGTTGGGTCTGTCTATTCCTGTGTTGGGTCTGCGTATTCCTGTGTTGGGTCTGTCTGTTCCTGTGTTGGGTCTGCGTATTCCTGTGTTGGGTCTGTCTATTCCTGTGTTGGGTCTGTCTATTCCTGTGTTGGGTCTGTCTATTCCTGTGTTGGGTCTGTCTATTCCTGTGTTGGGTCTGTCTATTCCTGTGTTGGTCTGTCTATTCCTGTGTTGGGTCTGCCTGTTCCTGTGTTGGGTCTGCCTGTTCCTGTGTTGGGCCTGCCTGTTCCTGTGTTGGGTCTGCCTGTTCCTGTGTTGGGTCTGCCTGTTCCTGTGTTGGGTCTGCCTGTTCCTGTGTTGAGTCTGCCTGTTCCTGTGTTGGGTCTGTCTATTCCTGTGTTGGGTCTGTCTATTCCTGTGTTGGGTCTGTCTGTTCCTGTGTTGGGTCTGTCTGTTCCTGTGTTGGGTCTGTGTATTCCTGTGTTGGGTCTGTCTGTTCCTGTGTTGGGTCTGTCTGTTCCTGTGTTGGGTCTGTCTATTCCTGTGTTGGGTCTGTCTATTCCTGTGTTGGGTCTGTCTGTTCCTGTGTTGGGTCTGTGTATTCCTGTGTTGGGTCTGTCTATTCCTGTGTTGGGTCTGTCTATTCCTGTGTTGGGTCTGTCTATTCCTGTGTTGGGTCTGTCTATTCCTGTGTTGGGTCTGTCTATTCCTGTGTTGGGTCTGTCTATTCCTGTGTTGGGTCTGCCTGTTCCTGTGTTGGGTCTGCCTGTTCCTGTGTTGGGTCTGTCTGTTCCTGTGTTGGGTCTGTCTATTCCTGTGTTGGGTCTGTCTATTCCTGTGTTGGGTCTGTCTATTCCTGTGTTGGTCTGTCTATTCCTGTGTTGGGTCTGTCTATTCCTGTGTTGGGTCTGTCTATTCCTGTGTTGGGTCTGTCTATTCCTGTGTTGGGTCTGTCTGTTCCTGTGTTGGGTCTGTCTATTCCTGTGTTGGGTCTGCCTATTCCTGTGTTGGGTCTGTCTATTCCTGTGTTGGGTCTGTCTGTTCCTGTGTTGGGTCTGCCTGTTCCTGTGTTGGGTCTGCCTGTTCCTGTGTTGGGTCTGCCTGTTCCTGTGTTGGGTCTGCCTGTTCCTGTGTTGGGTCTGCGTATTCCGCTGTTGGGTCTGCGTATTCCGCTGTTGGGTCTGCGTATTCCGCTGTTGGGTCTGCGCATTCCGGTGTTGGGTCTGCGCATTCCGGTGTTGGGTCTGCGCATTCCGGTGTTGGGTCTGCGCATCCCGGTGTTGGGTCTGCGGATCCCGGTGTTGGGTCTGCGGATCCCGGTGTTGGGTCTGCCTATTCCGGTGTTGGGTCTGCGTATCCCGGTGTTGGGTCTGCCTATTCCGGTGTTGGGTCTGCCTATTCCGGTGTTGGGTCTGCCTATTCCGGTGTTGGGTCTGCGGATCCCGGTGTTGGGTCTGCCTATTCCGGTGTTGGGTCTGCGTATTCCGGTGTTGGGTCTGCGTATCCCGGTGTTGGGTCTGCCTATTCCGGTGTTGGGTCTGCCTATTCCGGTGTTGGGTCTGCGTATTCCGGTGTTGGGTCTGCGTATTCCGGTGTTGGGTCTGCGTATTCCGGTGTTGGGTCTGTCTATTCCGGTGTTGGGTCTGTCTATTCCGGTGTTGGGTCTGCGTATTCCGGTGTTGGGTCTGCGCATTCCGGTGTTGGGTCTGCGCATTCCGGTGTTGGGTCTGCCTATTCCGGTGTTGGGTCTGCGTATTCCGGTGTTGGGTCTGCGCATTCCGGTGTTGGGTCTGCGTATTCCGCTGTTGGGTCTGCGCATTCCGGTGTTGGGTCTGCGCATTCCGGTGTTGGGTCTGCGTATTCCGCTGTTGGGTCTGCGCATTCCGGTGTTGGGTCTGCGTATTCCGGTGTTGGGTCTGCGCATTCCGGTGTTGGGTCTGCGCATTCCGGTGTTGGGTCTGCGTATTCCGGTGTTGGGTCTGCGTATTCCGGTGTTGGGTCTGCGCATTCCGGTGTTGGGTCTGCGCATTCCGCTGTTGGGTCTGCGCATTCCGGTGTTGGGTCTGCGCATTCCGGTGTTGGGTCTGCGCATTCCGGTGTTGGGTCTGCGCATTCCGGTGTTGGGTCTGTCTATTCCTGTGTTGGGTCTGTCTATTCCTGTGTTGGGTCTGTCTGTTCCTGTGTTGGGTCTGCCTGTTCCTGTGTTGGGTCTGCCTGTTCCTGTGTTGGGTCTGCCTGTTCCTGTGTTGGGTCTGCCTGTTCCTGTGTTGGGTCTGCCTGTTCCTGTGTTGGGTCTGCGTATTCCGCTGTTGGGTCTGCGTATTCCGCTGTTGGGTCTGCGTATTCCGCTGTTGGGTCTGCGCATTCCGGTGTTGGGTCTGCGCATTCCGGTGTTGGGTCTGCGTATTCCGGTGTTGGGTCTGCGGATCCCGGTGTTGGGTCTGCGGATCCCGGTGTTGGGTCTGCCTATTCCGGTGTTGGGTCTGCGTATCCCGGTGTTGGGTCTGCCTATTCCGGTGTTGGGTCTGCCTATTCCGGTGTTGGGTCTGCGGATCCCGGTGTTGGGTCTGCGTATTCCGGTGTTGGGTCTGCGTATCCCGGTGTTGGGTCTGCGTATCCCGGTGTTGGGTCTGCGTATCCCGGTGTTGGGTCTGCGTATCCCGGTGTTGGGTCTGCGTATCCCGGTGTTGGGTCTGCGTATCCCGGTGTTGGGTCTGCCTATTCCGGTGTTGGGTCTGCGGATCCCGGTGTTGGGTCTGCCTATTCCGGTGTTGGGTCTGCGTATTCCGGTGTTGGGTCTGCCTATTCCGGTGTTGGGTCTGCCTATTCCGGTGTTGGGTCTGCCTATTCCGGTGTTGGGTCTGCGTATCCCGGTGTTGGGTCTGCGTATCCCGGTGTTGGGTCTGCGTATCCCGGTGTTGGGTCTGCGTATTCCGGTGTTGGGTCTGCGTATTCCGGTGTTGGGTCTGCGTATTCCGGTGTTGGGTCTGTCTATTCCGGTGTTGGGTCTGCGTATTCCGGTGTTGGGTCTGCGCATTCCGGTGTTGGGTCTGCCTATTCCGGTGTTGGGTCTGTGTATTCCGGTGTTGGGTCTGCGCATTCCGGTGTTGGGTCTGCGTATTCCGCTGTTGGGTCTGCGCATTCCGGTGTTGGGTCTGCGCATTCCGGTGTTGGGTCTGCGTATTCCGCTGTTGGGTCTGCGCATTCCGGTGTTGGGTCTGCGTATCCGGTGTTGGGTCTGCGCATTCCGGTGTTGGGTCTGCGCATTCCGGTGTTGGGTCTGCGTATTCCGGTGTTGGGTCTGCGTATTCCGGTGTTGGGTCTGCGCATTCCGGTGTTGGGTCTGCGTATTCCGCTGTTGGGTCTGCGCATTCCGGTGTTGGGTCTGCGCATTCCGGTGTTGGGTCTGCGCATTCCGGTGTTGGGTCTGCGTATTCCGGTGTTGGGTCTGCGCATTCCGGTGTTGGGTCTGCGCATTCCGGTGTTGGGTCTGCGCATTCCGGTGTTGGGTCTGCGCATTCCGGTGTTGGGTCTGCCTATTCCGGTGTTGGGTCTGCGTATCCCGGTGTTGGGTCTGCCTATTCCGGTGTTGGGTCTGCGTATTCCGGTGTTGGGTCTGCGCATTCCGGTGTTGGGTCTGCCTATTCCGGTGTTGGGTCTGCGTATCCCGGTGTTGGGTCTGCGTATCCCGGTGTTGGGTCTGCCTATTCCGGTGTTGGGTCTGCGTATTCCGGTGTTGGGTCTGCGCATTCCGGTGTTGGGTCTGTCTATTCCGGTGTTGGGTCTGCGCATTCCGGTGTTGGGTCTGCCTATTCCGGTGTTGGGTCTGCCTATTCCGGTGTTGGGTCTGCCTATTCCGGTGTTGGGTCTGCCTATTCCGGTGTTGGGTCTGCGTATCCCGGTGTTGGGTCTGCCTATTCCGGTGTTGGGTCTGCGTATCCCGGTGTTGGGTCTGCGTATTCCGGTGTTGGGTCTGCGTATTCCGGTGTTGGGTCTGCCTATTCCGGTGTTGGGTCTGCGTATCCCGGTGTTGGGTCTGCGTATCCCGGTGTTGGGTCTGCCTATTCCGGTGTTGGGTCTGCGTATCCCGGTGTTGGGTCTGCGTATTCCGGTGTTGGGTCTGCGTATTCCGGTGTTGGGTCTGCCTATTCCGGTGTTGGGTCTGCGTATCCCGGTGTTGGGTCTGCGTATCCCGGTGTTGGGTCTGCCTATTCCGGTGTTGGGTCTGCGTATCCCGGTGTTGGGTCTGCGTATCCCGGTGTTGGGTCTGCGTATCCCGGTGTTGGGTCTGCGTATCCCGGTGTTGGGTCTGCGTATCCCGGTGTTGGGTCTGCGTATCCCGGTGTTGGGTCTGCGTATCCCGGTGTTGGGTCTGCCTATTCCTGTGTTGGGTCTGCGTATCCCGGTGTTGGGTCTGCCTATTCCGGTGTTGGGTCTGCGTATCCCGGTGTTGGGTCTGCCTATTCCTGTGTTGGGTCTGCCTATTCCTGTGTTGGGTCTGCCTATTCCGGTGTTGGGTCTGCCTATTCCGGTGTTGGGTCTGCCTATTCCGGTGTTGGGTCTGCGTATCCCGGTGTTGGGTCTGCCTATTCCGGTGTTGGGTCTGTCTATTCCTGTGTTGGGTCTGCCTATTCCTGTGTTGGGTCTGCCTATTCCTGTGTTGGGTCTGCCTATTCCGGTGTTGGGTCTGCGTATCCCGGTGTTGGGTCTGCGTATTCCGGTGTTGGGTCTGCGTATTCCGGTGTTGGGTCTGCCTATTCCGGTGTTGGGTCTGCGTATCCCGGTGTTGGGTCTGCGTATCCCGGTGTTGGGTCTGACTATTCCGGTGTTGGGTCTGCGTATCCCGGTGTTGGGTCTGCGTATCCCGGTGTTGGGTCTGCGTATCCCGGTGTTGGGTCTGCGTATCCCGGTGTTGGGTCTGCGTATCCCGGTGTTGGGTCTGCGTATCCCGGTGTTGGGTCTGCCTATTCCTGTGTTGGGTCTGCGTATCCCGGTGTTGGGTCTGCCTATTCCGGTGTTGGGTCTGCGTATCCCGGTGTTGGGTCTGCCTATTCCTGTGTTGGGTCTGCCTATTCCTGTGTTGGGTCTGCCTATTCCGGTGTTGGGTCTGCCTATTCCGGTGTTGGGTCTGCCTATTCCGGTGTTGGGTCTGCGTATCCCGGTGTTGGGTCTGCCTATTCCGGTGTTGGGTCTGTCTATTCCTGTGTTGGGTCTGCCTATTCCTGTGTTGGGTCTGCCTATTCCTGTGTTGGGTCTGCCTATTCCGGTGTTGGGTCTGCCTATTCCGGTGTTGGGTCTGCGTATCCCGGTGTTGGGTCTGCCTATTCCTGTGTTGGGTCTGCCTATTCCGGTGTTGGGTCTGCGCATTCCGGTGTTGGGTCTGCGTATCCCGGTGTTGGGTCTGCCTATTCCGGTGTTGGGTCTGCGTATCCCGGTGTTGGGTCTGCGTATCCCGGTGTTGGGTCTGCCTATCCCGGTGTTGGGTCTGCCTATTCCGGTGTTGGGTCTGCGTATCCCGGTGTTGGGTCTGCGTATCCCGGTGTTGGGTCTGCGTATCCCGGTGTTGGGTCTGCGTATCCCGGTGTTGGGTCTGCCTATTCCGGTGTTGGGTCTGCGTATCCCGGTGTTGGGTCTGCGTATCCCGGTGTTGGGTCTGCGTATCCCGGTGTTGGGTCTGCGTATCCCGGTGTTGGGTCTGCGTATCCCGGTGTTGGGTCTGCGTATCCCGGTGTTGGGTCTGCGTATCCCGGTGTTGGGTCTGCCTATTCCGGTGTTGGGTCTGCCTATTCCGGTGTTGGGTCTGCGTATCCCGGTGTTGGGTCTGCCTATTCCGGTGTTGGGTCTGCGTATCCCGGTGTTGGGTCTGCGTATCCCGGTGTTGGGTCTGCGTATCCCGGTGTTGGGTCTGCGTATTCCTGTGGTGGGTCTGCCTATTCCGGTGTTGGGTCTGCGTATTCCTGTGGTGGGTCTGCCTATTCCGGTGTTGGGTCTGCGTATCCCGGTGTTGGGTCTGCGTATCCCGGTGTTGGGTCTGCGTATTCCTGTGGTGGATCTGCCTATTCCGGTGTTGGGTCTGCGTATTCCTGTGGTGGGTCTGCCTATTCCGGTGTTGGGTCTGCCTATTCCGGTGTTGGGTCTGCCTATTCCGGTGTTGGGTCTGCGCATTCCGGTGTTGGGTCTGCGTATCCCGGTGTTGGGTCTGCGTATCCCGGTGTTGGGTCTGCGTATCCCGGTGTTGGGTCTGCCTATTCCGGTGTTGGGTCTGCGTATCCCGGTGTTGGGTCTGCCTATTCCGGTGTTGGGTCTGCGTATCCCGGTGTTGGGTCTGCGTATCCCGGTGTTGGGTCTGCGTATCCCGGTGTTGGGTCTGCCTATTCCGGTGTTGGGTCTGCGTATCCCGGTGTTGGGTCTGCCTATTCCGGTGTTGGGTCTGCGTATCCCGGTGTTGGGTCTGCGTATCCCGGTGTTGGGTCTGCGTATCCCGGTGTTGGGTCTGCGTATTCCTGTGGTGGGTCTGTGTACACAAATGTCTTGTGCGAGATGTAGATATTTAAAAAAAAACTCAAAATGCTGTAAATCTGAAATAAAAGCAGAAAGGCTGAGCGCAGCGAGGGTTAAACACGGGGCAGTGCAGGGTTGAGATGGTAGTGGAGTGTTTTTTGCTTCGGGATTCTCTGACGGGTGTGAGTGCGTTTAAAACCAAAATCAAACCTGCTGAACACTCACTTGCACTCAGCCAATCACAGCCTCTTGTGCTGTATTAACTCCAGGAGATCATTTGTCCAATCAAATCTTGTTTTATAACAAAGAATATAAATAAATTCGGAGGGAGTCATTTACTCTGCCAGACTGGGACCCTTGAGGTTCAATGTTAATGTAATAATAAACTGGAAGTGCCCCTCTGTGTTCCCTGATTATATTACTGTAAACGTGAGTGTGCTCACAGGAGCCAAGAGATACTGTTAAATTGTAATTGGAGCCGTGTATGCTGCGCGTGTGCTGCATGTGTGTGCTGCATGTGTGTACTGCATGCGTGTGTGTGCTGCGCGTGCGCTGCGCGCGTGTGCTGCATGTGTGTGTGCTGCATGTGTGTGCTGCATGTGTGTGTGCTGCGTGTGTGTGTGCTGCGTGTGTGTGTGCTGCGCGTGTGTGCGCTGCGTGTGTGTGTGCGCTGCGTGTGTGTGCTGCGTGTGCGCTGCGCGCGTGTACTGCGTGTGCGCTGCGCGCGTGTACTGCGTGTGCGCTGCGCGCTGCGCGTGTGTATGTGCGCTGCGTGTGTGTGCTCTTCACTTCTCTCTCACCTCTCCTCCCTTTGTTTTTCTGATTGCAGGCTCCTGATTTACGGAAAGTATTGCAGCCAGATGGAAACCTCCCAAAAAACCTTGGACCAACTCATGGCGTCCCGGGAAGAAATTCGGAACAAAATCGAGGTAAATAAACCCACAGACAGTCATTGACAGTGGGAGTTATACAAGATGGGATGGAAAGGAATAGGCAGGGGGGAGGGGAGTGCCCCTTGCACACACTCACTCTCTCGGGTTTATTCTCGAGGAATAGAATTGAAAAGTAGGGAAGTTATGCTAAACTTATATCGAACCTTGGTTAGACCATACTTGGAGTACTGTGCACAGTTCTGGTCGCCATATTATAAAAAGGATATAGAGGCACTGGAGAGGGTGCAGAGAAGATTTACAAGGATGATACCAGAAATGCGAGGCTACACCTATCAGGAATGGATGAACAGGCTGGAGGCTGAGGGGTGACCTAAAAGAGGTCTTTAAAATTATGAAAGGTTTAGATCGAGTGGATACAGAGAGACTGTTTCCACTTGTGGGGATGAGCTTAACAAGAGGCCATCAATATAAGATAGTCACCAAGAAATCCAATCGGGAATTCAGAAGAAACTTCTTTACTCAGAGAGCGATGAGAATGTGGAACTTGCTACCACAGGGAGTGGTTGAAGTGAATAGTATAGATGCATTTAAGGGGAGGCTGGACAAGCGTATGAGGGAAAAGGGAATAGAGGGTTATGCTGATAGATTTAGATGAGGAAAGACGGGAGGAGGCTCGAGTGGAGCTTAAACGCCGGCATGGACTGGTTGGGCCGAATGGCCTGTTTCTGTGCTGTGTATCCTGTGTAATCTTTCTCTCTCCCCCCCACTTACACACAGACACTCCCTCTCTCCCTTGCATGTATATTCACTCCTTCTCTCTCTCTCATTCTCTCTCTCTCCCCCCGTACATTAGCTCTGTTTCTCACCCCCCCCACCCCCCCCAGCTCTCGTGTGTGCTCTCTCCGCACCGAGCCCCGACCCAACATGTGTGTTTGGGTTTCCATTTCTGGGGCGTGTCTCTGATTCCCTCTCTCAGCCCATCACTGAACAGTGGGATCGAGACAGAGGGAAAGGGAACTTTCCTCTCAGCATTCCTGACTCGTGTTCCAATGAACATTTTTGTTCTCTTTGATCCAGGAGTGCACACTGAAAGTTCAGGAAGGGAAGTTTAAGCTGCAGGATCTGTTGGTGGTCCCCATGCAGCGAGTTTTAAAGTATCACCTCCTATTGAAGGTAAGTGTCAGCTCCCCACTGGAGCCCCAGGTCACACCGATAAGTCGGAGGTTGCTCCGATTGAGCGTGTCCGAGATCGCAGCGACGGGTCGGTGCGATGGGGCGGGTTGGAGGTCGGTGCGATGGGGCGGGTCGGATGTCGGTGTGACGGGTCGGTGCGTAGGTCGGTGGGATGGGGCAGGTCAGAGGTCGGTACGATGGGTCGGTGCAACGGGTCGGGGCGTAGGTCGGTGGGACGGGGCAGGTCGGAGGTCGGTGTGATGAGGCAGGTCGGAGGTCGGTGCGATGGGGGAGGTCGGTGGGGCGGGGTGGAGGCTGGTGTGATGGGGCGGGTCGGAGGTCGGTGCGATGGGGCAGGACGGAGGTCGGTGCGATGGGGCAGGACGGAGGTCGGTGGGGCGGGGCAGGGCGGAGGTCGGTGTGACGGGGTGGAGGTCGGTGCGGTGGGGCAGGGCGGAGGTCGGTGTGTCGGGTCGGGGCGGAGGTCAGTGCGGTGGGGCAGGGCGGAGGTCGGTGCGGTGGGGCAGGGCGGAGGTCGGTGCGGTGGGGCAGGTCGGAGGTCGGTGTGTCGGGTCGGGGCGGAGGTCAGTGCGGTGGGGCAGGGCGGAGGTCGGTGTGTCGGGTCGGGGCGGAGGTCAGTGCGGTGGGGCAGGGCGGAGGTCGGTGCGGTGGGGCAGGGCGGAGGTCGGTGCGGTGGGGCAGGTCGGAGGTCGGTGTGTTGGGTCGGGGCGGAGGTCAGTGTGGTGGGGCAGGTCGGAAGTCGGTGCGATGGGTCGGGGAGGAGGTTGATGCGATGGGGTGGGCGGAGGTCAGTGTGAAGGGGCAGAGGTCAGCACGATACGGCGGGGCAGAGGTCGGTGCGATGGGGCGGGCGGAGGTCAGTGTGAAGGGGCAGAGGTCAGCGTGATGCGGCGGGGCAGAGGTCGGTGCGATGGAGCGGGCGGAGGTCAGTGTGAAGGGGCAGAGGTCAGCGTGATGCGGCGGGGCGGAGGTCGGTGCGATGGGGCGGGCGGAGGCCAGTGTGAAGGGGCAGAGGTCAGCGTGATGCGGCGGGGCAGAGGTCGGTGCGATGGGGCGGGCGGAGGTCGGTGTGATGGGGCGGGCGGAGGTCAGTGTGAAGGGGCAGAGGTCAGCACGATGCGGCGGGGCAGAGGTCGGTGCGATGGGGCGGGCAGAGGTCACTGGTCCTCCGCAGGTTCTCCTGTGTTACCTGACACTCGGACACCGGGGATAACTCGCAGGGAGCGACCGATTCCGTGGCCAAGGATCCTCCCCGGCTTGAGGCCCTCCCGCTCAAGTCTTTGATGTCGTTCAGACCTCGAGCAAACAGCTCAAGCTCTTCACTTAGTGTTGCACTGAACAGTGATGTGCAGCTCAGACCCTGCATTGTGTCCACTCTCAGGAACTGCTGAGTCACTCCAGCGATCGTCCTGAGAAGCAGCAACTGAAGGAGGCACTGGAGGCGATGCAGGTGAGGCTTAAGGACACAGCGTCAGCGCGAGGAATGCGATTCTGTTTGGACATCACAGACTGTATTATCCGGCTTTAAACAGAGAGTTAAAATTGAACCGAAGTCTGTGACTCTCAGCGGATGCTGTTCATGCTTCTCGTTTCTTACTGGTGGATGTTTGTGATTTTAATCTTGTTTCTCTCTGGTATCGACCCCGCTCTCTGATCCCGCTCTCTGACCCCGCTCTCTCACCCCGCTCTGGTATCTGCTTTTAGCTGTTTGCCTGTATTGACTGGTTGGATTAACATCAGCAGCTCACTCAGTGTGAAATATGATTGTTTTGAATATTTTGGTGATTTGTGGAACAGTGAGATGCCTGAAAACTTCCTGTTGTGTTTGATTCTCCGTGTCTGTGATACTTAAGTCTTCAACTTTATTCAGCGGGACTCTCACACAGACATCATGGAGCAGTGACATGGTCAGTCAGTAAATGTCAGTCCTGAGCCCCCACACACGGTGGGGGGGAGTGCGGAGTGGGGGGGGTGGTTGGGAGTGGGTGGGTGGGGGGGAGTGGGTAGGGGGAGTGGGGAGGTGGGGGGAGTGGGGAAAGGGGGGGTGTGGGGAGGTGGGGAGTGGGTGGGTTGGGGGGGAGTGGGGAGGGAGGGGGGGCAGGGAGGGGGATGGGGAGGGCGGCGGAGAGGGGGTAAAATTTGTTAACAAAGGAACGAACTACAGTGGGCTGGTCGATGGGTGTACAGTATCGCCACCTAGACCCCATCACTGGGACTGCAGGAGGGGACAGCCAGGCCACAGTCACTGACCCAGTGTAATGTGGAGCTGGGGACTGCCAGAAATCAGGCCATCAATATAAGACAGTCACTAATAAATCCAATAGAGAATTCAGGAGAAATTTCTTTACCTAGAGAGTGGTGAGAATGTGGAACTCGCGACCACAGGGAGTGGTTGAAGCAAATAACAGAGATGCATTTAAGGGAAGCTGGATAAACATATGAGGAAGAAGGGAATGAGGGTGATGCTGATAGAGTGAGATTAGGAAGATTGGGAGGAGGCTCGAGTGGAGCATAAATGCCAGCATGGACTGGTTGGGCCAAATGGCCCGTTTCTGTGCTGTACAGTCTGTGCTCCTCCTGCACTATGTGGGAAATCAGCGACACTTCCTGTATCCCTGACGGCCATGTGTGCGGGAAGTGTATCCAGCTGCAGCTACTGGCAGACCGCATTACGGCGCTGGATACATACTGAAGCATTCGCGATGCTGAGGACATCGTGGATAGCACGTTTAGGGAGTTGGACACACCGCAGGTAAAGGCTGCACAGGCAGGAAGGGAATGGGTGACCGTCAGGCAGAGTAGTAGGCGCAGGCAGGTAGTGCAGGGGTCCCCTGTGGCCATCCCCTTCTCAAACAGATATACCAATTTGGATATTGTTGAGGGAGATGGCTTATTGGGGGAAGGCAGCAGCAGCCAACTTCCTGGCACCATGGGTGGTTCTGCTGCACAGGACGGGAGGAAAAAGAGCGGGAGAGCTACAGTGATAGGGGAGTCTATTGTAAGGGGAATAGATAGGCGTTTCTGCGGCCGCAAACGAGACTCCAGGATGGTATGTTGCCTCCCTGGTGCAAGGGTCAAGGATGTCTCGGGGTGGCTGCGGGGCATTCTGGAGGGGGAGGGTGAACAGCCAGTTGTCGTGGTGCATATAGGTACCAACGATATAGGTAAAAAGTGGAATGAGGTCCTAAAAGCTGAATTTGGGAGTTAGGAGGTAAATTTAAAAATAGGACCTCAAAGGTAGTAATCTCAGGATTGCTACCAGTGCCACGTACTAGTCAGAGTAGAAATAGAAGGATATTTCAGATGAATACGTGGCTAGAAGAATGGTGCAAGGGGGAGGGATTCAAATTCCTGGGACACTGGAACCGGTTCTGGGGGAGGTGGAACCAGAACAAACTGGACGATTTGCACCTGGGCAGGACCGGAACCGATGTCCTGGGGGAGTGTTTGCTAGTGCTGTTGGGGAGGGTTTAAACTAAAATGGCAGGGGGTTGGGAACCTGTGCAGGGAGACAGAGGAAAGGGAAGCAAGGATAGAAGCAAAAGACAGGAAGGAGAAAAGCAAAAGTGGAAGGCAGAGAAATCAAGTGTGTAAATCAAACAGGGCTACAGTAAATAATAATTCTAAAAGGACTAAGAGTGTTAAAAAAACAAGCCTGAAGGCTTTGTGTCTTAATGCAAGGAGCATTCGTAATAAGGTGGATGAATTAGCTGCGCAAATAGATGTAAACGGATATGATATAATTGGGATTACGGAGACATGGCTCCAGGGTGACCAAGGCTGGGAATTCAACATCCAGGGGTATTCAATATTCAGGAAGGACAGGAAAAAAGGAAAAGGAGGTGGGGTAGCATTGCTGGTTAAAGAGGAGATTAATACAATTGTAAGGAAGGATATTAGCTCTGATGATGTGGAATCTGTATGGGTAGAGCTGAGAAATACCAAGGAGCAGAAAACATTAGTGGGAGTTGTATACAGACCCCCAAACAGAAATGCCGAGGTAGGGGATGGCATTAAATGGGAAATTAGAGACGCGTGCAATAAGGGCACAGCAGTTATCATGGGTGACTTTAATCTACATATAGATTGGGCTAACCAAATTATTAACAATACTGTGGAGGAGGAATTCCTAGAGTGTATACGGATGGTTTCCTGGACCAATATGTCGAGGAACCAACTATAGATCAGGCCATCTTAGACTGGGCATTATGTAATGAGAAAGGATTGATTAGCAATCTTGTTGTGCGAGGCCCCTTGGGGAGGAGCGATCATAATATGATTGAATTCTTCATTAAAATGGAGAGTGAAGTAGCTGACTCAGAGACTAGGATCCTGAATTTAAATAAAGGAAACTACGATGGTATGAGGCGCGAGTTGGCTAGGACGTTACTTAAAGGGTTGACGGTGGATACGCAATGGCAAACATTTAAAGATCGCATGAATGAACTACAGAATTTGTTCATCCCTGTCTGGCATAAAAATAAAATAAAAAAGGTGGCGCAACCGTGGCTAACAAGGGAAATTAGGGATAGCATAAGATCCAAGGAGAGGACATACAAATTGGCCAGAAAAAGCAGCAAGCCTGAGCATTGGGAGCAGTTTAGGATTCAACAAAGGAGGACAAAAGGATTAATTAAGAGGGAGAAAATAGAGTATGAGAGTAAGCTTGCAGAGAACATAAAAACTGACTGTAAAAGCTTCTATAGCTATGTGAAGAGAAAAAGACAGGTGAAGTCAAGTGTAGGTCCCTTGCAGTCAGAATCAGGGGAATTTATAATGGGGAACAAAGAAATGGCTGACCAATTAAATACATACTTTGGTTCTGTCTTCACAACGGAGGACACAAATAAACTCCCAGAGACGTCGGGGAACATAGGGTCTAGTGAGAGGGAGGAACTGAATGAAACCAGTATTTGTAGGGAAATGGTGTTAGGGAAATTGATGGGATTGAAGGCCGATAAATCCCCAGGGCCTGATAATCTATATCCTAGGGTACTTAAGGAAGTGGCCCTAGAAATAGTAGATGCATTGTTGGTCATCTTCCAAAATTCTATAGACTCTGGCACAGTTCCCATGGATTGGAGGGTAGCTAATGTAACCCCACTGTTCAAAAAAGGTGGTAGAGAGAAAATGGGGAATTATAGACCGGTAAGCCTGACATCGGTAGTGGGGAAAATGCTAGAGTCCATTATAAAAGATGTAATAGCAGAGCACTTGGAAAACAGTGACAGGATCGGACAAAGTCAACATGGATTTACAAAAGGTGAATCGTGCTTGACTAATCTACTGGAATTTTTTGAGGATGTAACTGGTAGAACAGATAAGGGAGAACCAGTGGATGTGGTGTATTTGGACTTTCAGAAGGCTTTCGATAAGGTCCCGCATAAGAGATTAGCTTGTAAAGTTAAAGCACATGGGATTGGGGGTAAGGTACTGACTTGGATAGAGAACTAGTTGGCAGACAGGAAGCAAAGAGTTGGAATAAATGGGTATTTTTCCGAGTGGCAGGCAGTGACTAGTGGGGTACCGCAGAGATCGGTGCTAGGACCCCAGCTTTCACAATATATATTAATGATCTAGACAAGGGAACTAGATGTAATATCTCCAAGTTTGTAGACGACACAAAGCTGAGCGGGCGTGTGCTGTAAGGAGGATGCCGAGAAACTCCAGTATGATTTGGACAGGTTGGGTGATTGGGCAGATGCATGGCAGATGCAGTATGATGTGGATAATTGCGAGGTTATCCACTTTGGTGACAAAAACAGGAAGGCAGATTATTATCTGAACGGCAATAGATTGGGAAAAGGGGAAGTGCAACGAGACCTGGGTGTCCTTGTGCACCAGTTGCTGAAGGTAAGCATGCAGGTGTAGCAGGCGGTTAAGAAAGCAAATGGTATTTTGGCCTTCATAGCGAGATGATTCGAGTACAGGAGCAAGGATGTCTTGCTGCAGTTGTATAGGGCCTTGGTGAGACCACACCCACACGTTGAGTATTGTGTGTAGTTTTGGTCGCCTTATCTGAGGAAGGATGTTCTTGCCATGGAAGGAGTTCAGCGAAGATTCACCAGGCTGATACCTGGGATGGCAGGAATGACGTATGAGGAGAGATTGGGTCGATTGGGCTTATATTCGCTGGAGTTTAGAAGAATGAGAGGGGATCTCATTGAAACTTATAAAATTCTAACAGGACTAGACAAACTAGATGCTGGAAGGATGTTCCCGATGGCGGGGGAGTCCAGAACCAGGGGTCACAGTCTAAAGATAAGGGGTAAGCCATTTAGGACTGAGATGAGGAGGAATTTCTTCACCCAGAGAGTGGTGAACCTGTGGAATTCTCTACCACAAAGGGCAGTTGAGGCCAATTCATTAAATATATTCAAGAAGGAGTTGGATATATTTCTTGAGGCTAAAGGGATCAAGGAATATGGGGAGAAAGCAGGGACAGGTTATTGAATTTGGATGATCAGCCATGATGTCATTGAATGGCGGAGCAGGCTCGAGGGGCCGAATGGCCTACTCCTGCTCCTATCTTCTATGTTTCTATGTTAATTCTGTGTAATTTACACAAGGAAATGGGGACTCATCAGAATATTGAGGTCAGATCCATGTCACCGGTTAAATGGGGCATAATTCAGTATCTTGCCAGCGGGAGCTGGTGTGTGACATAACCAGGTGTGTGGTTCCATTGCAGGATCTGGCTATGTACATCAATGAAGTTAAAAGAGATAACGAGACTCTGAAGAAGATCTCTGAATTCCAGTGTTCGATTGAGAATCTGGTGAGTGTGGAGATTGAGCGAAAATCTGACAGATCTTTAGAGCGACGAGGTCACATTAACAGGCACGTTGGCCTTGGAGGGGGGGCAGCGCAGATTCACCAGAATGATACCGGGGCTAAAAGGGTTAAATTACGAGGACAGGTTGCACAGACTGGGCTTGTATTCCCTCGAGTTTAGATTAAGGGGTGATCTGATCGAGGTGTTTAAGATGATTAAAGGAGTTGATGGGGTCGAGAGAGAGAAACTATTTCCTCTGGTGGGGGGAGTCCAGAACAAGGGGGCAGAACCTTAAAATGAGAGCCAGGCCGTTCAGGGGTGATGTCAGGAAGCACTTCTTCACACAAAGGGTGGTGGGAATCTGGAACTCTCTCCCCCAAAAAGCTGTTGAGGCCGGGAGACAATTGGAGATTTCAAGACTGAGATTGTTGGATTTTTGTTCGGTAAGGGTATTAAAGGTTATGGAACCAGGGCGGGGAGATGGAGTTAAGATACAGATCAGCCCTGATCGAATTGAATGACAGAACAGACTCGAGGGGCTGAATGGCTTCCTCCTGTTCCGATGTTCCTAACATTGAGGGCTCAGGAAATAAATTGGGTTTTCTGTCGATTTTTCAAATTATTTGCTTCGTTTCCCGCGTTTCTGTGATGCTCCTTGGGATATTTTTCAGTGTTAAACACACTGTGTAATGCAAGGTGGTGATTCACAGACACAGCTCACTGACCCCGGGCGCAGCAGGTCACTGACCCCGGGCGCGGCAGGTCACTGACCCCGGGCGCGGCAGGTCACTGACCCCGGGCGCGGCAGGTCACTGACCCCGGGCGCGGCAGGTCACTGACCCCGGGCGTGGCGCGTCACTGACCCCGGGCGCGGCAGGTCACTGACCCCGGGCGCGGCAGGTCACTGACCCCGGGCGCGGCAGGTCACTGACCCCGGGCGCGGCAGGTCACTGACCCCGGGCGTGGCGCGTCACTGACCCCGGGCGCGGCAGGTCACTGACCCCGGGCGCGGCGCGTCACTGACCCCGGGCGCGGCGCGTCACTGACCCCGGGCGCGGCAGGTCACTGACCCCGGGCGCGGCAGGTCACTGACCCCGGGCGCGGCAGGTCACTGACCCCGGGCGCGGCAGGTCACTGACCCCGGGCGCGGCAGGTCACTGACCCCGGGCGCGGCAGGTCACTGACCCCGGGCGCGGCAGGTCACTGACCCCGGGCGCGGCAGGTCACTGACCCCGGGCGCGGCAGGTCACTGACCCCGGGCGCGGCAGGTCACTGACCCCGGGCGCGGCAGGTCACTGACCCCGGGCGCGGCAGGTCACTGACCCCGGGCGCGGCAGGTCACTGACCCCGGGCGCGGCAGGTCACTGACCCCGGGCGCGGCAGGTCACTGACCCCGGGCGCGGCAGGTCACTGACCCCGG